>NW_024083253.1:0-2017 GCF_003009895.1 Hyaena hyaena | reverse complement strand
TAAGCAACGTGGAGGATAGGATATGGAATATAGGATTGAAAAATACCCATTAGATGAGGAAAGAGGGGGAAAAAAGTTAATATTGAAAAAAGAGTAAAGAAAGCCTATGGGAAGATGGGGCACAACTACAAGAAATGATTTAAATATTTCAGGATTATTTATTCTAGCTCTGTGAAGAATGCTCATGCTATTTTGGTAGGGATTGCACTGAAAGTGTTGACTTTGCTGGGTGCTTTTGATATTTTAACCATATTTGTTCTTCCAATATGTGAGTTTGGAATGTTTTTCCACGGCTTTGTGTGTTCTTCAATTTCTTTCTGAAATCTTCTCATTTTCCATGGTATGTATCTTTTACGTCTTTGGTTAGTTTCATACGTATGTATAACATTTCTAGGAAAAAGGGGGTGTCCTGCTCAAATTGTCCATGCAATGAGATGACACGGGTCTGGGGCCAAGAGACCTGCATTCAAGAGGGGGCCTTCAAGACACAGTTGCCTCTCCTTCTCTTTCCCAACTCAGCTTGTTACATGTCCCCTTTGGAAAGTTCAGGAAGCAGAACACCATCCCCTAGAGAGCTTTGTTCCTGCATCCTGAGATCCCCAGAGAATGAGGGAAGAGGGAGATGATTGAGACTAGTGCTTAGAGAGTTTTTGAGCTAAGAATAGCTCTAGGTGGTGGTGCGTAGGTCCTCCCAGTGAACCCAAGCTTGCCCACCAGCCCATCCTGGGCGACCCCAAGGACGGTGGGTAAAGAAAAGCCCACCCCACTGGAGCCTGCCCCAGCTCCGTCAAGAAGAAAAGCAGGTTGGACCGAGCACCAGGTAGCCTGAGCATTGGGGAGGTCCACCGGGAGGTGCGAGACCACACAGCTTAGCACATATGGAGGGAACCTGGAAAAGCTTTCCAAGACCAGAGAGATCATCAGTGAGCGATCAGAACCTCTGATACAGAGCCTCCTCCTCAGTGCAGGAGTGGGGCCCAAGACAAATACAAACACAATGTTGACCTGCCTCAAGGTCAGTGGTGGGAACCTCTAAGCTGATCTCCACCATGATCTCCTATCTTCATGGCTTTGTAGAATCCCGTTCCCGGGAGTGACTAATGGACTATGGCGGCAATGATGAAATGTCCAAGAATTCCGAAATGAGGTGATGACAGGTCTGCAGCTTCTGTCTCATAAACCCTCTGTGTTCATTGGCTCTCTGTCTCCTTAATCTCTCTCTCTCTCTCTCTCTCTCTCTCTCACTCTCTCACTCTCTCTCTCTCTCTGTGTGTGTCTCTGTTCTTCTCTCTGTAGTAGCCATATAAAGTTGAACCTGCTGGGGAGGCCCTCAGGAATCCTAGACCACGCGGAGGAGAACCTAGGCAGTCTGCAATGACTGCCGGCCATGTATGTGCACCATCTTGGGAGGAAGTCCTTCAGCCCCAGGCCAGGTTCCAGGAGATGCATCCCGGCTGCCGCCTTGACAACCACGTCAGGAGAGGCCCTACCCAGGACCAGACACCTACCCCTGCTCCTGGATTTCTGACCTCAGCAACTGGAAGGTAAACAGCCTGGTTTGAGCCACTCAGAATCGGAGCCCTTGGTTGCACTGTCACGGATTAGGGATGCTCCCTGGAGCCAAGGCCCAGGCTCTGGGTGGTGCTGGCTGGTCCCCTGGCTGGGGCTTTCAGTTGGTGGAGGCCGCTATTGCCTGAGGCCCTGGGGACAGGGAGAAGCCTGGTGTTGGTGAAGGCCCTGCGGAGGGACAGTGGGGCTGTGTGTTCCCTGGGGGACAGAAGCACCCTGCAGAAAGGTCCGGGTCCAGAAGCGCTGCGTTGGTGAAGGAGCTCGCAGCACGGGTCAGAGGAGCGAGGTGCAGCAGCGACGGAGAGTCTGGGGATGCAGGGGACAGAGGGGGCCTGTAGGGGACAGGGTGGAACCAGAGGAGAAGCAGGAGCCACAGAAGGCCTGGATATGCAGGGGGACTGAGGCCAACAGGGAGCAGCCAGAGGAGGAGGAGGAGGAAGGGGAGGGG
>NW_024083252.1:0-18629 GCF_003009895.1 Hyaena hyaena | reverse complement strand
CGAGTGCAAGTACGGAGCTCCTTACTTCTCCGCCATCTTGCCCTCCAGAAGTGGATATTTGCACTTCTATAAATTATACTTTCAACTCATTTCCCAACATTCTGTTGAGAGGATTGTCCATTTCATACTACTTCTAAGCTCTGTGCTATTTATCTGAGTTGTTTGTATGTCTTTTAAGTTGGTTACAGTATCCATTGTTGAAGAAAAATATAGTTTGATATCATAAATTATCTGTCTTTACCAGAAGCCATTTAATATTATTGACTAGGTATATACCTTTACAAACAGAAACAAAAGGTAGTATTTTTAAAAATTCTGACAATTTGAATCGAAGACAAATGAGAGAAAATAAAGCAGAATATTATTGTATACTAAGAAAATTCAACAGTCAAATGAAAACGTTGTTAGCTTTAAGAGTTTTTTCATTGCATTTCATTGAGATACAATATGCACAAAGTGCACAAAATAGGTGTCCAGTTTGATGAATTTAACCGACATTGACACGTTTACCACCCAGATCAAGATGTAGTACATTCTCACAACTCTACAAGTTCACCACATGCTTTTCCCCAGAAAGTACCACCCTCCTCTGAATTCCATGTCCATTAGGTTCATTCTGCCTGTTGTGTGTTTGTTTTAATGGGGCATAATTTGCATAGAGTAAAATAGAGAAATATATAGCTCATACGTGCACACCCATGTAACCACTATCCAAATCAAAACAGAGTATTTCTATCAGCCCAGAAGTTTCTTCTTGTCCCTTCCCAGTCAACATCACTTGCCAGGTAACCAACATATTGACTTACTTCATCCTAATTAACAGTTTTACCTGTTTTTGAGCTTCATGTGAATAGAATAATACAGGATATTCTCTTTTGGTCTGGCATCTTCATTCATTATGCAGTTCAGTGGACCACTAGTTAATTCTATTTTTTTCTAATATTCTAATTGTGCAATGGATGTCTATTTTTACATCCATTACATAAATGTACTACAATTAATTACCCATTTTTTTCTGTATTGTACATTTGAGTTTCCACGTTTGCATTTTTATGATACTATGATACTGTGAACATTCTTATAAGTATTAAGAGTTTAATAAGGAAGCCAAAACAAAACTATCAAGGATAAAATCGTCCCATTAAAGCAGCAACAATTAACTATAAAATTATAAAAGAGGTTCCAATGATAATTGAGCTAAATTATCTAAAATAATAAGGGCCGAGCTTAATAAGAATTGTATGAGATCTTTGTAAAGGGAACTATAATATTTTATTGGGATAAATAAAGAAGTAGAATTGATAGAGCAAATCACGTACCTGGACACTTTGGCTAAATGTTGCAAAAGTGTTTAGTATTCCCAATTTACCCTATACATTTAGTACAATTGCACCTGTAATCCAAATGTAATTTTGAATTAAATGTATCTAAAATTCATCTGGAAAAACAACAATGAGAGGTTTTGAAGAATATTTTATCAGCAATATTGATTTGGAGCAAGGCTGAATTTTCGGTATATAATGCAATGGAAGAAAAGTGAGAATTGAAAAAGAAAACAATAACCAAAAACTGCTGGATATAATACAATAGAGTAAAGCTTTCTAAAATTGAGACGGGACTATTTAACAATGTGGCTGATGAATGCAACACATCAGATTCGCTGGACCTATTAATCAGGATAGATTAGGCTGTGCATCAAGACTGAAAACATCAACATCTCAGTGCCTTGATGATGTCACATTTGATTTCTCCATTTGCCCAAAGTCTGCTGCCTGTCTGGGAGGTCTTCTAGAGTTCCTGTCTTTCATATGGTGCTCAGACTCCAGCATGCTTTGATCTTTGAATGTCTCCATCCAAACACAAGTTTCTGCAACCACTGAAATGAAGAAAAGAAATACAGATAACCGTGTCCCTGCTCATGCATGCTTTGGCTCAATTTTGCTGACAAGAGGTGGTCATGTGATGATTAAAATTTTTTAAGAGTATGTATCCAGAAGATAATTATCCACTGATGAAAATTCCACTGCCTTGGGCCCACTTATGTAAAGAGTGGGTGGACTAAACACAAGCTTCCGTGTCTCTGACTTTGCTCCCTCATGACTTTTCTCCATAATGTCAGGGCTCAGATGGAGTCCAGGAGCTCAAATGGGTGTGTTTTTGGTCCCTGTCTACTGCTCAGCAAAGAATCTTTTTAGTGGCTTGTAGAACTGTGTCTGCCCCTCTGTTGGGGGAGAGAGAATAGGTTTCCATGGTCTCTGAGAACCTTTTGATGAGCAGACTGCTCCTGCGTCAGGGGGCTAACTTCAGGTCCTACAAGCACTGGATAAAAGTTTTCCAGTGTAAGCCCCTCAGAGCAGGCTCATAACAGCTCAAGATGGATCAGGTGCAGAAAGGGATGGGCACGTATTTCCGGAAGGACTTGCCTACAGATCCCTGTGCCATGAACTCGTATAATGCTGGACATGAATTAAATGTATGACACAATACAGTCCAAAAGCAACACTGATTCCCAGAGGATTCTGTACAACTCACAACTAACATAGGGAAATGGATACAGCTTTCCTTTTGTGTCATATAACAGGATGCATACGCTTACATCTTATTTGTTCACTGAAATATTTAGATATTTTCACAAATTTCACAGAAAATTGGCTTAGCAATAAGATCTTAAAATTGAAAATTTTAGGTCCCTGATTAGATTAAAATGGTGCCACTAATTTATTTATGTATTTATTTATTTTAAATGATTTATTTATTTCTAGGAGAGAGAGACAGCGTGAGCAGGGGAGGGTCAGAGAGAGAGCGAGTCACAGACTGAAACAGGCTCTCAGCACAGAGCCCGACGCAGGGCCCGAACCCACGAACCGCAAGATCATGACCTAAGCGAAAGTCGGACGCTTAACCGACTAAGCCACCCAGGCGCCCCATGGCGCCACTAATTTAAATGTTCACATTAAATATATCGCAGCTGAGAGTTAGCCAAGTGAGGAAGTGAGGAAGTTATATACAGAGGAGGAACAAAGCTTACCAGACCTGTTGTTGAAGTGCTGGGATTCTAATGAACTGTCAACCTGCTTCCTCACCTGTAAAGCAGGCTAATGGAGTCTGCAGATATGGACATTCGGTGACATGATTTTATTAAAGATCCACTCTGGCTAAATCTTAAAACTATATAGGTTTAGAGTTTGGTAACTAGGACTGGATTTGAATTCAGCCTCACCAGGAGTCTTGGAGAAAATTCGTTGTCTTCTTTGAACCTGAGTTTCACTATGAAACTCAGAATATTATGAAGGAGATATTGTTATGTCTATTTTATCAATAAATATTTATCAATAACTAGAGATAATAACGTCTCCTTCATAATACTCTTATGAAGATAAAGAAAATAACACATGTCATTCATTGTACCACAGAGATCCTGTAATGTGGCAGGGTATTTTAAAATATTAAGTGTTTATTTTTGGGGGAGAGGAGGAGCATGAGCAAGTAGGGGAGGAGCAGAGAGAGAGAGGGAGGGAAAGAATCTGAAGCAGGCTTTGTGCTGACAGCAGACAGCCTGATGTGGGGCCTAAACTCACCAATCTGAGACCATGCCCTGAGCTGAAGTTGGACACTTTACTGACTGAGCCCCCCAGGCACCCCAGCAAATTTTCAATAGATGTCTGTTCTCTTTTCTTCAATAACATATATTTTTAATGAGGGCTTTTGCATATTGATGTTGTATTTGATATTTGATATTCTATGCTGAGCCAAGGAAGCTATTAAAATTTTTATGAAGTGCACTTTGTGTAAGCACACACACACATATGCATACACACGTGTGATTTCTTTATTTCCCTTTTCTCCCTCGCTTTGCCATTTCACGTTTGGGCAATTTATTTAACTGATTGTTCTGATTATTTATTGCCATGCAACAAATTACTGAAAAATGTAGTGGCTTGAAAGAGGGGTCAGCAAACTGTTTCCCATGGACCAAATCCATCCCACAGCCTGTTTTATATGGCCCATAGGCTAGGATAATTTTTTTGCCATTCTTAAAATGCTGCAAAGCAAAAGAAAAGAGAAATAAAGAAGGAAAGAAAAAAAAGGGGGGTGCGGAGGCAATAATGCCAAACTTAAAATATCTGCTTGTTGGGCCTTGGCCTAAAATAATACAAATTTATTTTGCCTGCAAATCTGCCACTTGGGCATGATTTGGTGGGAGAGCTGATCTCTTCTTCCCTGGGTGTCAGCTCAGAAGTCTTTACTGATGCTAGAGGGTCTGGTTCACTCACCTGACTGGCCTTTTGGTGCTTCCTCCTGATTGGGATCTCCATTGGGCCAGAGGGCCAAGGACTTCAGTTTGTCTCCATACGGAGACAACTCCATATGAAGTGGGCTTCCTGATGGTGTGGTGGCTGGGTTCTCAGGGTAGGTACACTAAGACAGAGCCAGGCAGGAGCTCTGCTGGCTTTGGCAGTCACATTGGTTTGGTCTTCCATAAGCTACTAGTCATGCGGTCATAAAAATTACTAACATGAGGTCCCAGTCCACTGCCAGATGCATGGCTGCAGACCCATAGAGGTAGTAGTTACATAGAAACTTCCAGCTTTTCCATCATCCCCCCTTACAAATTGCCCCCTCAGGATCTCACATTGGCAATTGGTCATGTATGATTTCTTAGGTTCTCCTAAGCTCTGATTTATCTGCTCACGTCAATGCTTTAGGAGGACTGATTCCTGTGTTCTTTCTCTGTTCCTTCAATTCTCTTTTCTGAACTTTGATTTTCCCAGCTCCATCAAAATTGAGTAAGGCATAGTTCTTACAGAAATTCCCTTATTTCATAGTACTTATAGTGGCTTTGCTTCTCCAATTGATTTGGAACAAGATTTCCAATCTGGTTGATCAGTTAGTATCAGAACTGGTTTGAAGAGACAGAGCCTTAGAGATTGGAATCTGAATTGGTTCTCTTATCTAAGTTTAGAAGCATGAATGACTCCAGTACCAGTAGTATGTATATTGGTAGCCTAATGTACGTTGTGGCAGATAGTTACTTAAATTCTCGCCTGTGGTCACCAGGAATTAAGTGCCAATAAGCTTCATGCCGTAGAGTGTTCCATGGAAATGGAACATTGGGATGAAAGGTTTGTTTGGATATTTCTAAGTTCCTGAAAAATGTGGGCAAAGAAAATTTTGAGTTCAGGACTCAAATTCACACCTTAAATTCTGGATAATAAACCAGAAATAAGCTTTATTTCTCTTGGCCACAAAACTGAAGTTTGTGAGAAATCAACCCAAAGACTAAGCCTGTGGGTTGCTAGATTACAGCATAAATGAATTCACATCCTTGCAAGCTCTCTCTTGTTAAAGTTAGGGCACTTTGTAAAGGGGCAGGACCTTGTAAATTGGAAAGACAACATCTGGGTAGATTTTTATCAAGCTGAAAACTTTGATCTTTTATATTTTCCTGAGCCTCCTTTGCCAGTAGAATCTGCCTTCTCTCCGTTGTTTGAGAAAAACCTAAATGGCCTTTCCTGGAGTTGTCTTGAAGTAAATTCCTGATACTACCTCCAGTTCTTCTCTCAGAAATGTTGTTCCTAAATTTATAGCCGAGCTTAATCCCCAACAGATCCTAGAAGTCACGTATAAAATGCGATGTTGAAAACAGGTGGAATAAATGTAATTATGTTGGGTTGAACTTATTAATATTGGAATCATTAGGAGAAGTTCTAAGGGATTATTCTAGTGTAGTCATCTGGCTCTAACAATATACTTGGTTAGTTGACTGAAACATGAACCTAAATGTGGTCTACAGTGACTGAAGGTGAGATGCCAAAATTTGCCTGATCTTGTAGAGGAAAGTATCCAAGGGGTAAGGAATTTGAAATGCTGGAGTGAATTTACTATGGAAGATCTGCTCATCCATTTCTAACTATGTTCCACAGAAAGATGCGGAGGACACCATGTATCAAGACTTAAAAAGTACACTAGTGAACACTGTTGTTCTTGAAGTGGTCTATAGTGGTCATTCTTTTGGTTGAGAATGACAGGGGGAGCTTATTCTGTTAAATAGGGCTCCCTGAATTCAATGAGAATCATGATAGCTTACAGTGGCAAGGGCCAAATGATTTCAATTAAATATCAGAAACTCTACCTACAAAAATACTACACCAAACAAGTAGCAAAATGGCAAACCTAGAGTAACTATATATACAATTACATTAAATTTAGAGACTAAAAAGGCAAATAAAGGAGAATTTGTTGGATTGGATAAAAAGGCAAGGACTTCCAACAATGTATTTTCTTTTTATATATATATATAACGTTTTTATTTTATTTTTGAGAGAGGGAGACACAGCAACCGAAGCAGGCTCCAAGCTCTCAGCACAGAGACCAATACAGGGCTAGAACCCACTAATGATGAGATTATGACCTGAGCCGAAGTTGGACACTCAACTGACTGAACCACCCAGGTGCCCCCCAACGATGTATTTTTAACAAGAAATATAGCTATAAAGACTAGATAGGGCACCTGGGTATCTCAGTCAGTTAAGTGACTGACTCTTGATTTCAGCTCAGGTCTTCTATCCTGGTTTGTGAGATTGAGCCCCAGCATCGGGCTCTGTGCTGGCAACACAGAGTCTGCTTAAGATTCGCTCTCGCTCTCGCTCTTGCTCTTTCTCTCTCTCAATAAATAAACTTAAAAAAAAAAAGACTAGAAAAGTTGAAATTAAATGAGGGAAAACATATAACCCATAAAAACTGTGAGCACAGTAAAAATTGGAGTGGCTAGATTAATATTAAATAAAATAGACTTCAGGAAAAGTGACACTTCTAGACTTAAAAAAGATATTACATAATGCTAAGACAACCACGTTTCAAAATGCATGAAGCAAAACACAAGAAATAGTCAAGCCCATAATTATTTTTGGTGATATTAATCTCCTCTTTCAATAATAAGACTATGAAAAACTTTTGAACTAATTGCTATTTTTAAAACTACCCAAAACAGTGGCTGAATAAACATCCTTTTTAAGTGCACACAGAGATTTCACAAAGGAAGCTATAGGATGGTGATTGAATAGTCTTAATTTTTAGGATTTAAAATCTTATAGCTTCTTCTCTTATCATAATAGAATGAAATTAAAAGTAAATATCAATATGAAATCTAGTACATACCATGTAGTTTGTAATTAATCTTACTCTTCTAATCACGAATCAAAAAAGAAATCACAAAACAATTTTTAAGAGATTTGAACTGACTAAAAAAGTACAACATAGCAAAATTTGGGGAACACAGTTATAACAGTGCTAGAGAACTTATAACTTGAAATGCTTTTAGGGTTAAAATCATTTTTTTTCAATTAAGAACCTGGAAAAAATAAATTACCATAGGATACATAAATAAAGTGTGAGAGCAGAAACAATAAAGTGGGTAACACATAAAAGAGAGAAAATTAAGAAAGTCCAGACAGTCTTTGGCAAAGTTAATACAATTTAAAAAATTGTTTTTAGTATTTATTTATTCTTGAGAGAGACAGAAACAGAGCACAAGCAGGGGAGGGACAGAGCGAGAGGGAGACACAGGGCCCGAAGCAGGCTCCACAGCCGGACGCGGACCTTGAACCCACAAACTGTGAGATCATGACCTAAACTGGAGTCAGATGCTTAACCAACTGAGCCACCAGGCACCTCAAAGTTAATACAATTGATATAACTCAAGATTAATCAGAGGACACACATACCTGTACACACACACATGCACACACACAGAGAATATCAACGTGAGAAATGAAAAAAGTATCACTATAATCCTACCAGTATTTAAAGGATAAAAGGAAAGTATTACGAGCAATTGTGTTAAGATAGTGACAATTTGGATGAAATAGCCAAGTTCTGACAATAGAAACAAAAGCACAGCATACCAGGTAGGCTTAGTTCTAGCATTATAAGTTTGGTTTAGCAGTTGCACATCAGTCATTGTATTCCCCACTGCAGTGATTGCAGCAGTAATGGATAAGAAGAGGACCCGCCAACTTCACAAAATACAGTATACTATGCAAAAATATGGGACAGCAGGAGAAGGGTTGTGCAGACAAGCATCAGGGTCCATGGCGCTTCCAGGCACAGGTCCCCAGGGTCTTTATTATTTGTACAAGGGTATGCTTAACCTAAGGATTAAACCAACTAAAAGTTGTGCAGTGAAACTTGGCTTCAGGAAAATTTTCTAAACATTCTAGCAGAATGTTTATAGAACTCTGGCTGTGTGGCCAAACAAGATTAGCTGATTATGTCAAGTATACACCCTAAATAATCAAACCAGCCGCAGGTATTGCCGGGGAAGTTTTAAATATGAAACTTCACAAGGTAAATGATTACTGATTCCACTGCCCTTGTCTGGTCAAGAGTCCGTGCCAAATTCCCAGGTACTCTTACATGTATGTATCGTATCCTAATCCAGCTGTAAAATAGCTCTGTCCTCTATACCCACATTATTATAATGAAGGGAACCAGCATATTATCAGTAGAGGTAGAAAAAGCATTTGGAGACAAACTTTTATCAAAAGTATATAATCTCTATAAATCAGTAATACAAGGAACCTAAGAAATTTCGGTCATCTTAAACACAAAATTTCACAAGAGATGTATAAATGCCCAATAATCATATGTAGAAGTGCTCAATATTATTAATCAGAAATGCAAATTAATATCACCTTAAGATAATACTTCATACTCATTACGATGACTAAATTTTTAAAAGCTGACAACCCCAATATTAAACAGGAAGTGGAGCAAATGGAACATTCCTACATTGCTAGTAGGTCAGCAAAGTATTCAATCATTTTGGAAAACTTGTTTGACAAATTTTTTTTAAGAGTATGCACACACATGTGTGCATGGAGGAGGGAGGGAGGGGGAGAGAGAGAGAGAGAGAGAGAGAGAGAGAGAGAGAGAGAATCTTCAACAGGCTCCATGCTCAGCATGGACATAGGACTGGATTCCATGACCTTGGGATCATGACCTGAGCCGAAATCAGGAATGAATACTCAACCAACTGAGCCACCCAGGAGCCCCTTGTTTGACATTTTCTTATAAAGATAAACCTACGTCTGTTCTATAACCCAGTAATTCTAGGCATTATGCAGAAGAGAAGAAAATATGTGTCCACAAATAGATTTGTATAAACATGTTTAAAGTAGGTTTATTCATAATCAAAAATTGGGAGGAGGGGATCCATATGCCCATTAAAAGGAAAGTGCATGAGGAATGTATGGTATGTTAATATATTGGGATACTTCTCAGTACTATAAGAGATTGAACTATTGGAATGTTACAGCCTGCATCAATTTCCAAATCATTAAGTCAAATGAAAGAAACGACATACACAGAGGTCTTATGTACACAGTACCCACTGTTGTATATTGTATTTACCTGAAATTAGAGGCAAAACTAATCTGTAGGATATAAATCAGAAAAGTGGTTGTCTAGGTTACCTGAGGAGCCTTTTTGATGTGTTCTATTGTTCTATATCTCGATTGAGAAGATAGGTTATGTCTTTGTCAGAATTCATTGAATTATGCACTGAAGGCTGGTATATTTTTCACGGTCTGCAAACTTAATCTTGAGAAAACAAACATTTTAAAAGATAACAAAATACTATACATTGAAAGAGAGATAACAGACACAAATAGTATATTCTGTATGATTCTATTTGTCTGAAGTTTGAACCAAGCAAAATTTATGGGCTTAAAAATCAGAGCAGCAGTTGTGTCTAGAGATTGGAGAAATACAGGAAAGTATTAGGTTGCTTTCTTATATGTTATAAAAAATGTTCTATATCTCAATTGTGATGGTGGTTATATGGATACGTACATCTGTCAGTAGTCATCAAAATGCATACTTAAGATCTATGGCTTTCAGGGATATTAATTTATTAAAAAATTTTTAAATGTTTTATTTCTGAGAGAGAGAAAGAGACAGAGTGAGCAGGGGAGGGTCAGAGAGAGAGTACAGAATTGGACGTAGGCTTCAGGCTCTGAGCTAGCTGTCAACACAGAGCCTGATGAAGGGCTCGAACCCACCAAACTGTGATCATGACCTAAGCCGAAGTCGGACGAGTAACTGACTGAGCCACCCAGGTGCCCTGACAGGGATTTTAATTTAACCACAATAAAAAGAAGACATTTTCACCTCAGGCATAAATTGCAAAAGGGAAAGTCTTAAAGTCATTGTTCTATATATTGATCTCAAGGAGCCAAAGAACAGCCAATTAAATTCAAATAATGTACAAAGAAGAAAGTAAAGCAGATAAGAACAAGAATTAATGATATAGAAAACAAGCTACAGCAGAGAGAGTGAAGAAAATCAATAGTGTCTTCTTTGAGGAAAAAAAATTAAATTGACAAACTCCTGCCAAAATTGATAAGAAATAATGAGAGAAGTTAAATCCTCAATATCAGATATAAATAGGAGCATCAGTATAGATTTTCTAGGCATTAAAAATTTGTAATAGCCTAATTAAAATATTTTTTAAATCCAAATACAATAAACACATTCCGAGGAAATACTTTTTATAAAAGATGACACAAGAAAAAGATACTTTAATAATTTATATAAACTATATAAAATTCTAAAATAGAAACTCTAATTTGAAAACATTGCTACAAAGGAATTTCAGTTTCCAGATAGTTTTATTACTTTTTCCAAATATGTAAGAAAGACATACTACTCAAATGTGGATAAGCTCTACTACTTAATGAAAAAAGATAACCCACTTCTGAACTTAAAAAGTTTGAATAACCTTGTATAAAAGCATGAAATTGATATTAAAACAGAGAAAACTAACAGGTCTCTCTCACTTAGAAATATCTAAAATCCCAAACAAAACAAAAGCAGATCATTAGTGAAACATGAATGATTGCATATGGAAAGGCCAAGTATGCTCAATGTGGCCACCATAGCAGTTTTCCAGGAATGCAAAGTTGGTTTAACATGTCAAAAATCAATCAACATGTTTCACAGTAACTGAACTCCTACCTAGCAATAAAAAAACAGAAAACCCCAATCTAAAATAGGCAAAAATAAGTAAATAAAGGAATAAAAATGACAAAAACTTGATCAGCTACTTCACAAAGAGGATATCCAAGTGAAAGTGACATACCTGTTTGAAAAAAGAAAAAATTTCTCTTGAAAATTGAGAAAATATGCACAGAGATTTTCTAAGATTTACAAAAGGACATTCTTTGGGTGTGTAGTTATATTAGTTTTAACATACAGCAGGAGTGTAAATTGTACAATTTTGGAAAATGAATTCACAGTATCTACTGAAACTAACTGTATGTTGAACATATTGTATGTCCCATCAATTTTATTCCTAAGTATCTAACCAATATTCATAAATATATTCATTAAGAGACATGTACAGAAATATTCATCATGACACTATTTACAATAGTCCCCAAATGAAAACAACTCAATGTCCCTCATTAATGGAAAGGAAAAAAATGGTGATATACTTATACAATGGTATATCCGTCAACAATGAAAACAATAATAATGTGGATAAATCTCATGAGTTTATTTTTAGGAAAAGAAGCCAGGAACTAAGGAGTGTTTTCTGTATGCTTACATTTAACTAAATATGTGAACAGACAGAATTAATCGATGGTGACTAAAGATGAAAAAAGTGGCTCATGTTGAATCTAAAAACGAATGAGTAAACAAATAAAAAGCAGAAAATCACTAATAAATAGAGAACAAACTGATGGTTTCCAGAGAGAATGGAGGGTGGTGGGCAAAATGGGGAAAGGGGAGTGAGAGACACAGGTTTACAGTTATGGAATGAATAAGTCATGGGAATAAAAGTAGATCCATGGGGAATATAGTCAATGATATTGTACTAGCATTGTATGATGACAGATGGTATCTACACTTGGGGTGATCACAGCATAACATATAGTGAAGTTGAATTACTATGTTGTACACATGAAACTAATGCAAAATTGTATGTCAACTATACTCAAGTAAAAAATTTTACAATCCCCCCCTTCCAAATAGTGGTTATCTTTCAGAACATTAGTAGCAAGGAAAGAGCACAAGAAGGACTTTAGGGGAGCTCATATATCTTGATCTTGATCTGCATGGTTATGAACCATATTTTAAAAAATTCCTCTAGCTATGTAAGTATAATGTGTGCCATTTTCTATATGCTTGGTCTATTTCAATAAAAATGGTTTCACAAATAAGAACAATAATGTAAAAGTAACCATAAATTATAAGTTCCCAGTTCCATTTGGTATATTCTAGCAAGAATGTATTCTTTTGGACCTCTGCTGCTATGGTATAGGAAGAGTGTATTTGAACCCTAGAATCCAATTGTTACATTTTCAAGATATTGTGGGTATAATACACAAAGTCATCTCAGCAATCATGGGTTCCTTCTTTTTAAAACCCTTAGCAATGGCTGCTTTTAAATTTAGAATGGTAAAGATGCAAAGCATCTTCCAGTATTTTTCTAGCCTATCAAGAAAGACAGATCTTTCAGTTTAAGGAAACAAAATTTAATTTTCCTCTTCAGATTATTTGTTTTCTCTTTTGAATTCAATACAAAACGCTGTTTACATGCCCAATTTGCCAAATAAGGAATATTATAGATTTTTTGTTTTTTGTGTTGCTTTTTTGTTTTTGTAAATCTTAATCAAGTACTGTAGGGAGGTCCAATATGTTAAGTGAGAACACTAAAGAATCATTAAGGAAGGGGAATGCCTTTTTATGGGTATAGGGGCATGGACATGTGAGAAGACATCCCTGAACTGGCAACAGCTCATGCTTTAGGATGAACTAAATTTCAATAAGTAGAGAATGGCAGGTGAACCACAGGCCTGGGAGCCTAGTAGGAATTGAGGGGTGGGGGGTAGTCCGAAATCTCAAGGTTCTGAAGTTGCTGCTGAAAGTAAAGAACACAGTAGAGGGTGAGGAGGGCAGGAAAAGTGACAAGATAAGATAGTTTGTCTGGGATCAACTTGAGGAAGGCATGAATGTTAAGCTAAATTACTTAGATTTTTTTTTTTTAATTTGGGGAGGGGGAGTAGTCATAGAAGACATTTGAAGATCGAACAGACATGCAAAAATACCTGAGTTTTAAATAATTTACCATTAGCAGCTCTGTATTTAAAATGTTTATATTTATCTCATGAAAAAAGACCAATCTGGTGTTTTGGGTTATTTTTAAGTTTACTTATTTATTTTGAGAGAGAGAGCAGAAATGGGGAAGAACTGAAGAGAGAGAGTGAATCCCAAGTAGGCTCCTGCTGTCAGCTTGGAGCCCAAGGTGGGCCTCCAACTCCTGAACAATGAAGTCATGACATGAGCCTGAGCTGAAATCAAGAGTCAGATGCTTAAGTGACTGAGCCACGCAGGCGCTCCCAGTGTTTTGGAATCTTTTTTTTTTTTTTTAATTTTTTAATGTTTATTTATCCTTGAGAGATTGAGAGAAACAGAGAATGAGCAGGGAAGGAGCAGAGCGAGAGAGGGACACAGAATCTGAAACAGGCTCCAGGCTCTGAGCTGTCAGCACAGAGCCCGATGCGGGGCTCGAACCCACGAACCGTGAGATCATGACCCGAGCTGAAGTCGGACGCTTAACTGACTGAGCCACGCAGGCGCCCCCAGTGTTTTGGAATCTTAAATCACAGTGACTAACTATGTGATTGAACAACCACTTATAAAGATATCAAGCATTAAGAAATTTGGAAGGAATACAAATTAATAATTTTAAAATGGGTTTAATGGTTTATGATAAATCCTTCTCCCTCGACCTAAGATTTCTAGTAAAATGTTTTCCTAAATTGTTTCTACACCTATATTTGTATAGAATAGCATTTACATTTACAATCCGAGTTCATTTAACCGACATGGGTTATTACGTTAAAATCAATGGATACTGATTGTCCAAGCAGAGTTTCCAAAGTTTTTGGAAGTAAATTTACTCATCTTCTTGTTTTGACTCTCTCCTTTCCCTGGGGTTTACAGCTATTTTCAAGAGAGGAGGAGTTACCCGACAGTATTGTTTTCGTTGTTCTTGTTGTTGTTGTTTCCTGCAGACTATTTGTAAGTCTTTATACACTATGGATGTGACGGTTGCTGGTGATACAATAGAGTAAGTCGTGAATCTTGACCTGTCTTCTTTGACCCCTTATTAAAATCTGTTTTTGCATGGAAAGAGCCTAAGTGTCCATCAACAGATGAATGGATCAAGAAGATGTGGTTTATCTATACCATGGAATACTACATGGCAATGAGAAAGAATGAAATCTGGCCATGTGTAGCAACATGGATGGACCTTGAGGGTGTTATGCTGAGCGAAATAAGTCAGGCAGAGAAGGACAAATACCATATGTTTGCATGTATAGGAGGATTAGGAGGAACTTGACGTAGGAACAAGGGGGAGAAGAAGGGCGGAAATGGTGGGGGAAAGGGAGAGAGGCAAACCATGAGAGACTCTTGAATGCTGACAAAAACTGAGGACTGATGGATGTGGGGGGGTGGGGGCGATGGGCATGAAGGAGGGCACTTTGGGGATGAGCACTGAGTGTTATGTAGAAACTAATTTGACAATAAACTATTTGTAAAAAAAAAAAATCTGTTTTTGTTTTTCTGCCAATACTTTCTTGTCTCAGTGTCCTCAAGGTTTGTATCTTGGCCTTCCCATCTTATGCTAGTAAACCATCTACTCTAAATAAACACAACTTACTAGCTGGCTTCCTTTTCCTAGGCAATTGATGAAGATTAGTTAGAATTACTCCATTCATGATCATTGTTTTCCACTCAATTCCCTCTCCCAAGATTGTTTCTGGTCTTCATATTCCTCAAAACTCTGATCCTTCTAATTCTTCCTAATTTTCAGGTGGAGACTGAAACCATTGATGGAACTTTCCTCAGTTTTAATCCATAGACCTATAAAACTAACCTCTATATGCACCAATTTTCTCTCTCCCTCTCTCACTAGAAGGAGATAGCTATCCTTCTATTTATGGCTACTCCATTGGGCATCTTGTTTCCAAGTCCCTGCTCCCTTCCTTCTCAGGAAACTTCAAGTATATTATCCCATATCATCCATTTTCTCTATATACTGTCAGAGCAGATAGTAATATAAAGCCAAGCTAAAGCAACATATCTAGACTACACTCCCAACTTTATCTGTGCTCTACCTTTTCCCTTATTTTTAAAAAATAAAAACTGTTATTCTTTAAAAATATTTTTATTTATTTCTAGGAGAGAGAGACAGCGTGAGCAGGGGAGGGTCAGAGAGAGAGGGAGATACAGACTCTGAAATAGGCTCCAGGCTCTGAGCTGGCAGTCAGCACAGAGCCCTACGAGGGGCTCGAATCCACGAACTGAGAGATCATGACCTAAGCGAAAGTTGGATGCTTAACCGACTAAGCCACCGAGGCGCCCTAAAAACTGTGTTATTAAAAGTTATTATTATAAGTGCTACAACATGATGTTTTGGGCGACTTAAAATTTTTTTCAGCTTTATTGAACTTGAATTGACAAATAACATGATGTTTTGATGTACATAGTGGAATGATTACTACAGTTAAGCTAATTAACATATCCATCTCTCACATAGTTACTTTTTTTTGGTGTTCCAGAACATCTGACATTTACTTTCTTAGAAAATTTCCAGTATAAAATAAAGTATTATAGTCACATGGTGTATATTAGATCTCCAGAACTTTAAAATCATACGTAGAGACAACTTTCTACCCTTTGACCAATATCTCCTCATTCCCCACCCCCCACTCCCCACTTCTGATAACCACGGTTCTATTCTCTGTTTCTATAATTCGACATTTTTTAGGTCCCACATATGAGATTGTGTAGTAGTTTTCTTTCTGTGCCTGGCTTATTTTGCTCAGCATAATGTCTTCCATGTTTATCTGTAATGTCACAAATGACAGGATCTTCTCCTTTATTAAAATGTGATATATGGGGCACCTGGGTGGCTCAGTTGGTTAAGCATTTGACTTCGGCTTGGGTCATGATCTCTTGGTTCTTGAGTTTGAATCATACATCGGGCTCTTAGCTGTCAGCATGGGAGCCTGCTTCAGATCCTCTGCTCCCCTCTCTCTCTGCCTCTCCCCCAGCTGGGCATGCGTACTCTCTCTCAAAAATAACATTTAGGAATAAGAGTTATACGTGTACATGTACATATCCTATATATGTGTGTGTCCATTCATTGATGAATATTAAATCACTATTTCTTTATTCATCAGTGGATGGACAGGTTGTTTCCACGTCTTGGCTATTGTGAATTATGCTGAAATGTTTCAGAAATATCTGGAACACAGATATCTCTTTAAGATACTGATTTCACTTCCTTTGTAAAAACCTAGAAATGGAATTGCTGGATCATTTGGTAGTTTCAGTTTTAATTTTTTGAAAAATCTCTATAATGCCTATATCAATTTACATTCTTTTCAACAGTATACAAGGATTCTCTTTTTTCTAAATCTTCGCCAACTCTTGTTTTATGTTGTCTTTTTGATAACAACTATCTTAAAAGATACGAGGTGTTATCTTATTGTGGTTTTGGTTTGCATTTCCTTGATGGGTAGTGATGCTGAGCACCTTTTCATATGCCTATTAGCCGTTTGTATGTCTTTTTTTTTTTTTTGAAACATGCCTATTTTGGTAACTTGCCCATTTATTTCAATCTGATTATTTGAGGTTTTTTGCTATTGAGTTGTTTGATTTCCTTACCTACTTTTGTTATTAACTCCTGATCAGATACATGGTTTGCAAACCTTTTCTCTCTTTCCATAGATTGCTTTTGCATTTTGTTAATGCTTTTCTATTGCTGTGAAGAACCTTTTTAGTGTGGTACAGTACCACATTTATTTTTGCTTCAGATGCCTATGCTTTTTGTGTCAAATCCATAAAAATCATTGCCAAAACCAATACCAAGGAATGTTTTTCCTTAGATTTTATTCTAGAAGTGCTATGGTTTTAGGTCTTATTTTTAAGCTTTTAATCCATTTTGAGTTGGCTTTTATTTGTGGTGCAACATACAGGTCCAATATTAATCGTCTGAACGTGGGTATCTAGTTTTTCCAGCACCATTTATTTTTTTAAAAAAATTATTTATTTATATATTCATTTATTTATTTTTATTTTGGAGAGAGAAATAGAGTGTGAGCAGGGGAAGGACGGAGAGAGAGAGAGACACACACAGAATCCAAAGCAGCCACCAGGCTCTGAGCAGTCAGCACAGAGCCTGATGTGGGGCTCAAACTCATGTACCATGAGATCATAACCTGAGCTGAAGTTGTGTGCTCAACTGAGCCATCCAGTACTCCTACCAACATCATTTATTGAAGAGATCATTCTTTTTTCTTTGTGGATCGGAGTCCTTGTGAAATATTAGTTGAGCATATATCCTTGGGCTTATTTCTGGGCTTTTTTATTCTTCTGGTCAATGTGTCTGTTTTTATGCCAATACCATACGGCTTGATTACTATCACCACGTAATATCATTTCAAATCAGAAAGTTTGTTGTCTTCAGCTTTGTTCTTTCTCAAGATTGCTTTGGTTTTTCAGAGTTATTTTTTTTTAAATGGTTTCATATGACTTTTAGGATTGTTTTTCTTTCTGTAAAAAATGCCATTGGAATTTTCATAAACATTGCATTGATTCCATAAATCACTTTGGCTAGTATGAACATTTTAACAGTCAATTCTTTCAGTTAATGAACATAGGCTATCTTTCCATTTATTTGTGTCTTCAATTTCTTTCATCAAGGTCTTATAGTTTTCAGTGTACACACTTTTCCCCTTCATGGTTAAATTTATTCCTAAATATATTCCTAAATATTTTATTTCTTTTTTGATGCTGTTGTATTTTTTCCTTGATTTCCTCTTGGTAAAGTTGCAGGATACAAAATCCACATACAGAAATGAGTAGTGTTTCCTTTTACTGACAACAATCTAAGTGAAAAGGATATTTTTCTCCTTATATACATTCTCCGATTTATCTAAAGAGAGAGGTATGTGTTTTCTCAATTTCCTCTCACACTTACCACTTCCTAGTTTGACTTATGCCTATGGTTCATCAAAGTTCTCCTTCGAGATCACTAGTGACCTGCATGAGAAATTCCGGGGGATTTCAGTTTTCGTCTTACTTAATGATTCATGGAATTCCACACATTGATGAAGATCCATTTCTTGACACTTGTTTGAATAACTGCTCTCCTGTCTTTCTTGTATTATTCTGGATTCTCCCCAGATACTTTAACCCACTTGGTCTACCCTACCTGAGTTTTGAATGTGAGAGCTCTTTAGTCTCTATCTTACGCTTAAAGTCTTGGGCTCTAGTCTCTTGTCACTGCTTCCTTTTGCCTGGATTTAAGGTAGCAAGTGGTAACTGCTATGCTGTTATTCCCTGACTTTTATCACTAGCCCACACTTTTTCTTTAAACCATTTATTCTTATAACCAAATACTTTCTTGACATCTTCACTTAGAGTGAAGAGTCTCAAATTCCTTATGTTCAGGAAAGGGCAAGATGGCGGAGAAGTAAGGAGCTCCGTACTTGCACTCGCGCCCATACATCACACAGAAAAGATCTGAAGCCATTGGAAACCTTACAAAA
>NW_024083251.1:4989-18717 GCF_003009895.1 Hyaena hyaena | reverse complement strand
CAAGGTCCATCCATGTTGCTACACATGGCCAGATTTCATTGTTTCTCATTGCCATGTAGTATTCCATGGTATAGATAAACCACATCTTCTTGATCCATTCATCTGTTGATGGACACTTAGGCTCTTTCCATGTATTAGCTATTGCCTTTCACTTTAAATATATCCTTAATGGCCAGCTTATTTAGTCTATTTAGTTGTTTTGATTTTCAAACCCACCTAAAAGTCAAAATCCTAGTGCACTAAATACCCCACCTAGACCAACAATGTTTAACATGCGGCCACATTTTCATTACCTGGCATAGTGTGTGTGTGATATACAATATCACCAAGTTTTGCTGAACCATTTGAAAGTCAGTTGCAAACATTAAGACATTTGATCCCTAAACACTTCAGTACACACCCCCAAATGCTATTACCATTCCCAGTAAGTTGATGATAATTCCACCTACCCATTTTTCCAATAAACCAAGAACATCTCTTATTACTTGCTTTTCAAATGTGAAAGAATTTCACTCCCTGACTTTTGCTGTGCCTCCTTGGGCTTTTAAACCCAGAATTATTTCCTTGTGGTGCCCTTTAACTTGGTCCTCGATCCTCTGTGTTTCCTATAAACTGGCTGTTAAGCCTAGAGGCTTGATTAGACCCAACTTAAGTATTTTTTGTTAAGCACATATCATAGATAATGCTGTTGCATCACCTCAGGAATTAGTGTCCCACTATGATTGAGGCCAAGATTGGTCATTTGGCAAGGGGTGACCACTCATTGATTGCCACCTTAACTTTATTTCAAGCGGGTGGATGTTCAAGGGTAGACAAAATGCTCTGTAAGTATTCATAGTTGAGAAGAAGTGTGATTGGCTCCAGGCACTGTACTCCTTAGAGAAAGCCTTGGGGCAAAGATAGACTCCTTATCCAGGATACCTTTAAAACTACATAAGTTGGGAGTGAGTAGGGAATCCAATTGGTTTGTACTAGAATCTTGGTTATAGGGTAAGTTCTAAGCTGAGCACTTCCCCAGTCTCAAGACTCTTATGTTCCAAACCCCAGGTACCTTATAAGCCTAGCCCTCATCTGGCTCTATCTCTCTTTCTAGATCAAAATTCAGAGGCCACAGGTGATGATGACATCGATTTAAGGCAAAGGCATTTTCATATGGAGTTGGAGTGAGGAAAGCTCACTTTGGCTAAGCCTGGTGGAACATTTCCCCATTGAGAGCATTCCATGGAACCTGGTGAAAAACAAAACCTGCACCGAGGAGGAACAGGGGAGCTCCCCTGCTTCCCACAATGCTGGGAAAATGTCAAATAGAAACACCATGGAGAAACTCCTGTGGGCTTGTCATGATCTCAGGCGAGGCCCTCCTGTTCATACAGGGAAGTTCTTCCTCCTGCCTGCCTTGCTTCAGCACCAAGGACAGCACCCGAACCACCTGCTTGTATTGGTGCTGACTTATACGCGGAACTGAACTTTACATTTTACAAAGTGCTCTTGTAAGATTTATTGTCCTTCGTCTTCATGAGAAACATGTTTTAAAACAATGAGCATTTTCTTTGAATATGTAGGATTAAATTATATAAATTATTATGTAGAATATTTTTAAAGTTCTAATATGCATCTATAGGCCCTGATGTTTTGTTAGTATTATAATATATATTTCTAATAAGTAAAAACAACAGAAGCAAATTCACTACATTTTTCATGGTTCTTAATCCTTTCTTCAGTTGATAGTCTGAACTAGTTCCTGTTTCTCAGCTTCCAAGCTCTGGTTCCTTCCGTCCTCCTCCAGGGTATGATGAGTTTGGCCTTAAGCTATAAAGAAGAAAATCTGCATCCAGGAAGAGTGCCATACTTGGCCCTCCCCAGCATCACTTGCTGGCCACGGAGGATCCCATGAGGCAGGGCTCACGCACACTCACATGATACTGGGACTTCCAACTGGAAGAGAACCAAGGTCTCCTTCTGGAAATGGGCTTGTTTCTTTCCATAGATCTTGGGTTTTATGTCCAGCTTTCTATTCAACTCCCTATGTTAAATTATGGAAAAGTTGTATTTGGCAATTTGGACTCAGTCTTGCCTTCTGGCGAGGACTAGGTTGTTTCTTTTCTTTTCAGAATACTAATTAATTAATTAATTTATTTATTTTGAGGTAAAGTGTGAGAAGGGGAGAGGCAGAGAGAGAGGAGAGAGAGAGAGAATCCCAAGCAAGCTCTGTGCTGTCAGTGCAGAGCCCAACACAGCTTGATCCTACGACCTTGTGATCATGACTGAGTTGAAATCACGCCCAACTGACAGAGCCACTCAGGTGCCCCGAAGAGTTGTTTCTTTTTTTCTTTCTTTTTAAAAATTTATTTATTTATTTATTTATTTATTTATTTATTTATTTATTTATTTATGTATAGAAAGAGATGGAGTGCAAGCTAGGGACGAGCAGAGAGAGAGGGAGACACAGAATCTGAAGCGGGCTCCAGGCTCCAAACTGTCAGCAAAGAGCCCGACACGGGGCTCAAACCCATAATCATATCATGACCTGAGTGGAAGTCAGATGCTTAACTGACTGAGCCACCTAGGTGCCCCTTAGAAAATTTTTTTAAATGTTTATTTAGTTTTGCGCCAAATAGGTTGTTCCTTAAGTCCCCCTTGTTGCTGTTACCTTAACATTTTTAAGATGCTTTATTACTATTCCTGCCATGCAGTTCAGGATTCATTTTGTTCTGGAAGATGTCTCCTCCCAGAGGTTACCCCATTTAAACCTTAACCTAAAACAGAGCTAGGCTCTCTGCTGCCTCCTCATGATCACTTGGAGCATCTGCAGGCACTGGTCAGGTCACTGTCATCCCCTCTTGGCCTCTGCCATGAGAACTTAGTCTATTCAGTCTGCTATAACAGGATATCATAGACTGGGTGACTTATAAACAACACACATTTATTGCCCACAGTTGCAGAGGTCAGAAATCCAAATATCAAGGTGGTAACAGATTTGGTGTCTGATAAGGGCCCAGGTTCTGATTCATAACCTACCATCTCTTTGTGTCTTCACATGGCAGAAAGGGTGAGGGGGTTCTCTGGGTTCTTTTCTATAAGGGCACTAATCCCATTGAGGAGGGGTCCACCGGCATGACTAATTACCCCCCAAAAGGCTCTACCCGCTAACACCGTCGCATTGGAGATTAGGCTTCAACGTATGAACTTGGGGTGGAGGGAGCCAAAATTCAGTTTATAACCCACGCTGAATCTGAATGTCTGCCTCTTCAAAACTGCTTCCTACTTCACATAGGTCCAGATATCAGTGATCACGTGAGGGGCCATTTATTTTATTTACTTATTTATTTATTTTTACAAATAGTTTATTGTCAAGTTGCTTTCCATATAACACCCAGTGCTCATCCCCACAAGTGCCCCCCTCCATGCCCATCTCCCCCCTCCCGATGAGCCATTTAAAAGAACTGCTGACCCCACATTCAGTTTAGAAGCACATTGTCCACCTCAACTTCTTCCTGCTCTCTCTTCCTGTCTGTTCAGTGGAAAAGCAGGATTCAGTAACTAGACATATAGTTGGTCTGGATCCAAAACTTGGCCATCCATTTACTACCTGGATGAACTTGGGAAAGTAAATTCTCTGTGGACTTCAGTTCTCTTATGTGAAAATACTGACTGACCACTCCCTTTGTGCCAATCAGCATTGTATATTTTAACTCATTTATTCCTTACAAACCTATGAAGTGGGACTGTCACCATCCTCATCACATAGATGAAGGAATCAAGGCAAAGACACATTCAGTCATCCACCCAAGATCATGCAGCCAGTGGATGTGAAGCTGGAGTTACAAACCAGGGAGTCTGGCAGTCAAGCCTGTGTTCTTGAGCATCAGTTATGTGCCCCTGTAGGGCCCCTGTAGGGCCGCTCTTGGGATTAACTGGGTTAATTCATGTAAAGTGCTTGGAACAAAGCCTGGAACATAGAAATTTCTCAGAAGGAAGGGAGGGAGGGAAGCAGGGAGGGGAGGAGGGAAGAAGGAAGGAAGGGAGGAAAGAAACATTAGTTATTAGTGCATCAGCTTCTTCCATCACAATTCTTTCCCTAGTGTCCCTTCTCTCTTAAGGCTCTTTTTCCTCTCCTCCAACCATAGAAGAGCCATGGGCTGGAATGGGGGCAAGATGAAAGGAAAGCCCTGTGATTTTGCAGAAACAGGGAAATCCAAAGATGCAGAGATGCACAAAAGATTGGAGGCAGAAATACAAAGCATGAAGAGGAGGATCAGTGGGAATAAGCCAGTCAAAGTGCCAGGTAGAGATTAGATGGGTGGACATCATGTGTCTGTAACAAGGCATCCAAAACTCAGATTCTGAATCCTGCTCTGCAGTACTGAATCCTTATCTCCTTTTGCCCCTTAGTCTTGGGGAGACTCTTAACCTGAGTTCTTCCTAAATAGTGCCTGCTCTTCCTTGGAGGAAGAGTCGGCTTCCTGTGCTTTGGCATTGATTTTTTTTCTTTTGCGAGACTGGGTGTGAGGGATGTTGGTGGAGTGGCATGAGCTTGAGTGTGACCCCAGATGCCCAACCTCGGACATGCACTGGTACTGGGGAGAGACGTGTGCATTGAGCACCAGGTAAAGGCTGGTTTACAGAGTGTGGGGGCTGTGGCAGCACTGCTGGTGGTCGTGGTGGTGGTCCTGACCATCTTCCTTGGCCGACCCCAGAAAAAGCTGCACAGGTGAGCTTATGGAGCCAGGCCCAGGGAAAGGGGGCCACAAGATCCCAAGGCTCTCCTCCTTCCCATCAGCATTTGGAAGCTTGCTGGGGACCCAGCCCCACTCACCTCTGGTTAATAGCATAGGGCAGCCCGCTAATCTGATCTGACCTGCTTGGCAGAGAGATGCGACCAAACACTTGTGTCCTGAAATTGGATTATGTAATAACATTACTTCATGTTATCACTTTGGCTGCCACAGAGCACCACTGGGAATGAGCTGTCCAGCATTGTTTTCCCAGCTGTAAAATGGGGAGAAATCTACCTGAGAAGGTTGAGAAGCAATGGGGCACAGCACCTCCAGCAGCCAGAGGGAGTGCTCTGACTCTGGTCAAGTGCTCCCATCTCACAGATAATGGAACTCCCTTGGAGGGGAGGAGGGGGAGGGGCAGGCCATGGTGACGTTTTGTTTTCTCAAATCACCCTGGGGGCAGGCCCCTCCCTGACCCAGGGCATGGCTGTGAGAGTCCTTTCCAGAAGCCGAAGGTCAGGGTCCTCTTGGCTCCCTCCTCCACCTCCCTGCCATCAGCTGCTCAGGGCGTTTCTGTTGGCAGGCAAGAATACAATTTGTCTCGAGAGTGGCAAGGAGAAGATCTTCCTGGTAGTTTCCAGAACACAGGCTTCTGGGAAGGTACTTCTCACCAGAGGCAAGGGTGGGGACAAAGCTGGTGGGTGGAGAAAGGCCGAGAAGGCACCGCAGCCAGACCAACTGTGGCTGTGGGTACTGCATGGGTCTTGCCAGCTGGTTTTTTAGGTATTGTGTCCCCGGGCTCAGCCAGCTTCTCTGCAGCCTCCTGACCCTGAGGCCCCATGTAGTCCTTGCCAACACTTGTCTTTTCTCCACTCCTCCCATGCCCACCCTTTCCCTCCCTATGCCTTTGCAAGTACTGCACCACTGTCTGGAAAGTTCCCCTCACTGGGGGCTCTGCAAGTCCCAATCCTCCTCTGTCTCCAAGATCTGCTTCAAACGCTGCCCCTCCATGGAGCTTCCCATGTGCTCCGGCTCTTCTGATTCCCAGCTGCCATGGAAAACCACCATGTCCCATGGTGCATGGAGATGAAGGCTCTCTATCCATCACCATCCCTGCCCCTGGGCAAGTCCTGCCCTCCCAGTTACTCCTGACAAACACCATGGAGGAGGTACAAGTGTAGCAGAGAGCTGTATCCTGTCCCCAGAGACCACACCTTGTGAGAGCCTCAGATGTACTCACAGTTAGTGGGAGGACAGGGCAGTGTCCAGGGCCCCTGGGGCACAGAAATCTTCCCAGGCCAGCCAGGGCAAGGCATGATCAGAAAAGACTGCAGAGAGACCATCATCTGAGCCAGTCAGCAGGCTGCGGCAGTGCTGCGTACTGGTGCATAAGCCCTGTGCTTCCTGCTTCCAGGAACACAGATCCCAGTGAGGTCATGGACATTTCTGTAGGCTGTGAAGGAGGGACCCACTGGAGGGGCTTTAAGGGAGGGGCGCCAGACATGCATTTCAAGCAGCTCACTCAGGGGGAATTGAGGGGGGTAGCCCTAAAGTGGGGAGACCAAGGAGATGGCGCTGCTATAATGCAGGTGAAGGATGATGAGGCTGAGTGGGGAAGGGGAGGTGGTGAAAGGAGTAAATAGCAGAAGTAATTTTTTTTATTTAAAAAATTTTTTAACGTTTTATTTATTTCTGAGAGAGACAGAGAGAGATGGCATGAGAAGGGGAGGGTCAGAGAGAAAGAGGGAGACACAGAATCTGAAACTGGCTCTAGGCTCTGAGCTAGCTGTCAGCACAGAGCCCGATGCAGGGATTGAACCCATAAACTGTGAGATCATGACCTGAGCTGAAGTCAGCAGCCCAACCAACGGAGCCACCCAGGCGGCCCAGCAGAAGTAATTTAGATGCCAGTGAGCTGGGCCAGGCTTGTTGCTCACAGGCTGGGGAAGGAAGAAGGCCCAGATGGGGGTTGGACACTTCCTGTTTGGGGGAGAGGTAGCAGGTGGGGACACACTGAGTATGGGGGCTGTTGGATGTGGGTACAGAGGCACCATGCTCTGGTCTCTATGAAGCCTGGGGAGAGATCTCAGCCAGTGGGTGGCTGAGAGGCATCAGGAAGAATGCAGGTGTGGAAGATAGCAGGGTGAGGGGCAGGGTCCCCGGGATGACCTTGAAGGAGGCAGAGAGAAGAAATGGTTGTGGAAGTGCCTGGAGAGCCTGGAGCCTATGGCTTAGAGGCGGAGGGGTGGGGGGTGTGCAGCACTGGGAAAATGGCAGCTGAAAACACTCCAAGAGAAGATTTCAGGCACTGCTGGTTTCTGGCTGCTGTGGTTCCTGTGTCTGTGAGGCAGTGTGTGCTGGTGACCCTTGAGCAGCGCCTTCTTCCTGTTCCACCCTCGCCCAGGTCACCCTTGCACCTTCCTGTGGCTGTGACTTTTGACCCCCAGACATGTCAGGAGCTGTGTTTCTCTCCTTTCTGTCACACAGGGCCAGCCCCTCAAACTCACTCTCAGCCCTGCCCCTCTTTCTGCAGATGAGAATCTGAAGGAGGACAGATTTGCCCTTGAAAACATCTACAGCCACTTCCAGCCCTCCCTGGAGAACGTTGACCCTACTGCAGAGGTGATTCAGGGGCCCGTCCTCAGCTAGGAGCTGTTTCCTTCCCTTGAGCCTTGCCACCCACCACCCTGGGGCTGCCTGGGTAGGGTGGGCACCCTTGATCTAGAGGCAGGTAATTTCTGCTGGATATGGCAACTGCTGAAGGTCCCCGGGCCTCACCTCCTTTTTCCCACCACCAGCTCCATATCCAGAGGCCTAAGGTCGTGACAACTACTCAGTGAGTGAGACATTTGCTCCCACCTCTCATCCAGATTTGGACAAGACAGTGGTAGACAGATAGCCCACTATAGTGCTTCTCCCCTCCTCTCCCGTTGGTCAAAATGAAACTGACATCAGAGCCTGAGGTGGTTGGCTCAGAGCTGGTGGTTTTGTTTGGTTCTTGCTTTGAGCCCCCCTCTGCTTCCTCACCTTCTATCCAGGAGTCCAAGGGCTGCCCAGACACCCTGACATCTTTGCTTTCTCCATTGACTCCCCACTCTGGAATTTTCCTCCCAATAAAAGAGCTAGGCTTAAAGTAGAGAGCTGTGAGTGGTTTCTTTCCCTCCCTTGCAGGGGCCTGGAGCTCCAAGGAGCCCTTCTTGGAGAGAGCACTCCTCCCAGGATTAGGTGCCACATCTGGACATGGGACATCCAACACTCTCAGTCCCTTCCTGTGACTACATGTAGAATATGGAGAATGGAACCCCTTGCCTGATGTAGGCCAGGGCAGGATCAGGCCTACCTCTGCCTGAGGTCACTGTGGCAGACGAGCCTAGGGTCAGACCTTGGAGGCCTTAGGCCCAGGGAGTGATGAGTGGGTGCACACAAAAGGCAAAGGAGTGAGGTTTTGGCTCTGTTGACCTTGGGGTAGGGCAAGGTCACTCTGGATGGCCATGGAAGCTTGTCCTCACCTGCGAGCTCACAGATAGATCTCGGGGCCCACAGATCTGAGAATGCAGCCATCCTGGAGCTAGGCACTGGCCTAGGTGTGGTCATGACTTGCATCCCATGTCGTGGGGGCTCTCCAGGGCCAGTAATGAGAGCTCGAGAAGAGAGGGGGAATCTTCTTACCTGGGTGCTGGAGGAGAGTAATGGGTTCCCCCTCTCCTCTTAGGCTCAGGCCCAGCCTCTTCTCCAGGGGTGCGAACCTCCCTACAGGGGTCTTCTTGGTTCTCCCAGGCTACTTCAGGGCCCCGTGTGCTGCTCTTCTACCGGAGTGACAAATCTGATTGCCCATGTGCCCACATGCTGCCTGGCGAGGGAGGGGTTCCCCTCCCTCTGCCCTTTGNGCATGCTGCCTGGCGAGGGAGGGGTTCCCCTCCCTCTGCCCTTTGTCCTGAAATAAAACCCGCACCCTCAGTCAGGATAGAAACTAAACACTGACTCAGATCTGCTGGCCCCAGTTTTCTAATGTCTCAGGGATCAAAGGGCTCTGGAGTCCATTTATTACTGGGGTTCTTTGGTTGATACTCATTTTGTGCATTCCTGAGAGGGTGAATGGCAGGTACGCTGCCCTCCAAGCTTCAATGACAAGACTGGTGACCATTATGCTCTGCCTGCTGCCCCTTGTCCTTCAGCTCCTGTCTTGCCATGTTGCTGCTGGGCAGGGTGAGTGAACCCCCACCTCGCCTCTTTTCCTGGGTCTACCCAGGCCTGAGGGAGGGCTGCTTCCTAGAGGGCACAGGTTGGGTTATCCTCTGCCTGGAGCTCAGCTCATATCACTTACCCTCTTCTTCTCTCCCCAACTACATTTTGGAGAAGAGCCAAGGCTTGGGGGTATATCCAAGTTGTCCTTTATGAGCTTGCTTCCTCTCCAGAAAGAGAATAAGAACTCGGACTTGTCAGGGTTGGAGGGTTAGATCAAATACCTCCCCCCCCACAGTCCCTGGTATATAGAAGATGCTCAACCAATGTTAGGGTCTATCCTTACCCTGTGGATGTTACCCTCCAACATCCTCCAACCCCTGGTCACCTGCCCCCAAACGTCCAGGGCTTCCTTTCATAACAGACACAAAAGCCTGAAATCTCTGCTCTGACTCTTGTTACGGCCATTTCTGTATCACCCCACCCCTGCCCTGTGCCCTGAGCATGTTCCAGGGCTGTCAGACATCCCAGAACTAGTAAAGAAGCCACTGTTATAGCCTAATAGGCACAAGATGGGGTTTGAGAGCCCCAGATTTTTAAAATGCAGTGAAACAGCTGTGCACCATGGGGCAGCTCAGTTCATGTCTGGCCTTAGTATATTCCCCGATGGGACAAGGGTTGGACCCACTAGGGGTTCCATGGCTATGGGGACTGGGCTCAGTTTGGCAGAGGATGACAGGTGTTCCTGGTCAGACCTTTCAGAGGTTCCCTCTGCCACTCACCTGTCCCCAGAGAAGGGGGAAGTCAGAAATACAACTGCAGGCCTCATATTCTCACCCCCTTGAGACATGCTCTTAGGAGGCCTGGGTGGGGAAGGAAGGAGTCATGGAGGCAAAAGTAAGGGGCTTGTGCTGGTGCCTGTAGATGTCATTCAGGCTGCCATGTCCTGGACTACATCTTGCCATGAACTCAAAACACCAGGAACAGTGGGGGCTCCTGGTCCCCTGGCCCCAGACCTTGGACAGCTTTTCTCCAAAGAGGAAATGTGGTGGGGGTGAGGAAGAAAATACCTGTAAATATAATCCTGAGGCCTGGGACCCCCTTGGCATAAACCCACACAAAGTATGTAGGTCCTTGTCTGGAGGCCTACCTGAGGGCTGACTGGCAAATGAAGAGGATAGAGGGAGGCGGGGCGGGGAGCGCAGCCTGGGAGTGTGGGGCAGTGGCTTGGTTTGGTCTAAAGGGGTGTTTCAGTGACCTGAACCCTGCCATCACTTGGCACGGACTCCCAATGTGATGACACCTGGAACTGCCACCTTATTAGTACTGAGAATGACACCTTCTTCCCAGCACTGTCTATGCTGTCCAGATTCTTAGTTACTTATCTCTAATAGTCACATTTTAGGCACCATGATGGGCTTTAGTTGGGGAAGATGTTTCCAGCTCCTTCTAATTCTCCCAGATCTTCCCTCCCCTTTCTGCTCTCTATTCCTTCTTTCTGGCCCCTCCTTCCTCTCTCTCTCCTTCTCTCCCCCTTGTTCTTTTCCTCCTCCCCCCAACCCTTGTTTTCTCTCACATTCTGCACCCTGTGGCTCATTGCATCCCTCGTGCCAGTCTCCTCTCTCAGTGAAACGGAGCCTTGAAGACTGGGAGTCTGTGGTGCCCTCTCTGGGCCTGGCATCAGCTGATCTGTAGAGCCCTGACAAGGCTTGAATGGCCTCTGACTATCCCATGTGTCCTTTCTGGGGACCCAGAGCCACATGCCTTCTCAGGCAACTGGGCTGGGGATGCCTGAGTGGGGCGTGGGCCTTGAGGAAAAACTTGGTAGCCTTCACCTGGCTCTTCCCGGCAGGCACCCTCTCTCCTGGCCACTAGGACTTTCCTTCCAGCATACCCTGGTTATATTACATGTCAGCAAAACACAATGTCCAGCCTTAACAATTGCCTCTTACCTCCCATGTGTTCAAGGCCTGGATGCTCAGTCATCTCCTTCTGTCCTCTCCCCTTCTTCCCTTCCCCTTGCTGAGTGTACCCAGCACCATCCTACTGTCATCCTCTTGAGAAAGTCACTCCAGTGACTGTCTCCCCCTTGTCTCCATCAACAAGGCCCTCCTGCTCTGAGGAGCCTTCACAGGGGTCACCACTGACTTCTTTCCCCTTGAAGCCACTGCCACAACCACAGGTGAATAGTTTCCCTTCCAGGGCCACCATAACAAATTATCACAACATTAGCTTAGAACAATGGAATTTCTTGTCCCACAATTCTGGATATCAGAAGTCCAAAACCAAGGTATCAGCAGGGCCATGTTCCCTCTGAAGGTGGTGGGTAAGGAAAGATCTGTTCCAGGCCTCTCCTCTGGCATCTGGTAGCTGCTGGAAATCAATATTCCTTGGCTTGCAGGCATGTCACGTCAATCTCTACCTTCATCTTTCCCTGAGGGGTTCTCCCTGTGCCCACATTTTGTGTCCAAATTTCTTTCCTTTTTAAAAAAGTTTATTGATTTATTGAGGGGGGGGGAGAAGGGTGGAGAGAGAGAGGAGTAGGGAGAATCACAAACAAAATCTACACAGTCAGCATAGAGCCTGATGCAGGACTCAATCCAATGTACTGTGAGGTCATGACCTGAGATGAAACGAAGTGTGTAGTGTTTAACTGACTGAGGCCAGGGTTTAACCCAGCCCATTTTACCTAGGGACCCCTAACCTTTCCTTTATTTAAAATAAATTTTTTAATGCTTATTTATTTTTGAGAGAGAGAGAAAGAGATACAGAGATCAAGCAGGGGAGGGGCAGAGAGAGGGAGACACATCATCCGAAACAGGCTCCAGGCTCCAAGCTCTAAGCAAAGAGCCTGACGTTGGGCTCAAACTCATAAATGGTGAGATCATGACCTGAGCTGAAGTCGGCTGCTTAACTGAATGAGTCACCCAGGTGCCCCCAAACTTCTCTTCTTATGATCACACCAGTCATATTGGATCAGGGCCCACTCTACTCCAATGTGAGCTCATCTTAACAAATGATATCTGCAACAATCCTATTTCAAGATGTCACATCCTGTGGGACTAGGGGTTAGGACTTCACCATATGAATCTGGGGAGGAGGACACAATCCAGCCCCTAACAGAGGCCCCAGAGGAGTTAAAGAACAGAAGTAACCCGAAATGTGTGTTATGAAGGGATCCCTCCAGCTGTAACATATAGGACTGATTGGTGGGGAGGCCCAGAAGGGGAGCAGGGAGATGGGGGAGGCCCAAGGCAGTAACCCCAGGTGAGAGTCAACAGCAGCACTGACCCAGTGCTTTCAGGAGCCATGGAAAGAAGTGGACATGTCTGGGATACACTCTGCAGGAAGTGACAGCAGTCCTGGCTGATGCCATCATGGGAGAGACGGAAAGTGAATCGGGATGGTCTGGGCTTCAGCAATTGGCAGAAGGCTGCTTTGTCAGTGGGGTCTAGCAAAGAAATCAGGAGTTCTGTTTTGGACAAGTCTGGGATGTCTATTTAACATCACTTGAAGATATCAAGTCGAAATGGGACTCAGCCTGCCTTTGAGATGAGCTGAAGCAAGTGATACCCATGGGAGTTGTCAGAGTACAGGCCGTATGAAAGCTGTGAGCTCACTCTGGAAAGGAGAGCAGGCAGAGAAATAAGGAGAACTCAGGGCACAGCACAGGGCACACCCATCTCCTGCAGGGGAGGCCTAGAAGAAATGGCCGAAGTGCAGGGGGAAATCAGAGTACATAACTCAGATGTCAGGGGAAGACCGTCTTTCAAGAAAGAGAGTATGTGCACACGAAGTAAAAATCCAAAACTACAAAGGAAGTACTACATTTAACCCATTACATGACTCTAACTCATCAGTTTAGCAGTTGGGGCTGCTGTAATGAAGTACTGCAGACGGGGTGACTGAAAACAGAAACTTCTTGTCTCACAGTTCTGGGGACCAGAAGTCTGAAATCAAGATGTCAGCAGGGCCATGTTCTGTGTGATGGCTCTGGGGAGCATCCTTCCTCACCTCTTCTACCTTCTGGTGGTTGCCGGCCATGCTTGGAGTTCTGTGGCCAGTCCCCTGGTCATCTCCACCCTGTGTGTCTTCACATTGTCTTCCCTCTCTGTGTGTCAGTCTGTCTCTGGGTCCCAAATTTCCCTCATTTTTTTCTTTCTTCTTCTTTTTTTTGGTTTGGTTTTACCTATTTCACCCATTCCTCCACCCACCTTCCCTCTAGTAACCATCAGTTTCTTCTTTCTAGTTAAAATCTGTTTCTTGCTTTGTCTTTCTCTTTTCCCTTTGTTTGTTTTGTTTCTTGAATTCCACATACGAGTGAAGTCATATCGTATTTGTCTTTCTCTGACTGACTTATTTCATTTGGCATGGTACTTTCTAGCTCCATCCAGATCACTGCAAATGGCAAGATTTCATATTTTATGGCTGAATAATATTCCGTTGTATATATATATATATATATATATACCACACCTTCTCTGTCCATTCACCTGTCGATGGACATTTGGGGTACTTCCATAGTATAGCTATTGTAAATAATGTTGCTATAAACATGGGCGTGTGTGTATCCCTTTGAATTAGTGTTTTTGTAAGTTTAAAGTAAGTGCCTAGCAGTGCAATTGCTGGATTGTAGTGTAGTTTTATTTTTAAGCTTTTGAGGAACCTCCATACAGTGGCTGCACCAGTTTATATTCCCTCCAACAGTGCAAGAGAGTTCCTTTTTCCACCTCCTTGCCAATACTTGTCAACTATGAAAAGTGAAAGTTTGACCTCCACCTGGATGATTTGGATGCCTTTTTTTTTTTTTTTTTTTTTTTTTTTTTTT
>NW_024083251.1:0-3179 GCF_003009895.1 Hyaena hyaena | reverse complement strand
AGTGGCTTAGTCGGTTAAGCGTCCGACTTTCGCTTAGGTCATGATCTCGCGGCTCGTGGGTTCGAGCCCCGCGTCGGGCTCTGTGCTGACTGCCAGCTCAGAGCCTGGAGCCTGTTTCAGTCTGTGACTCTCTCTCTCTCTGACCCTCCCCTGCTCACGCTGTCTCTCTCTCTCTCTCTCCTAGAAATAAATTAAAAAAAACATTAAAAAATGCAACCGATTTCTGTACGTTGATTTTGTACCCTGCAACTTTGCTGAATTCTGGATCAGTTCTAGTAGGCTTCTGGTGGAGTCTGTCGGGTTTTCTATATAGAGTATCATGAAGTCTGCGAAAAGTGAAAGTTTGACTTCTTCTTTGCCAATTCTGATGCCTTTTATTTCCTTTTGTTGTCTGATGGCTGATGCTAGGACTTCCAGCACTTTGTTAAACAACAGTGGTGAGAGTGGACATCCCTGTCGTGTTCCTGATCTCAGGGGGAAAGCTCTCATTTTTCCCCGTTGAGGATGATGCTAGCTGAGGGCTTCTCATAGATGGCTTTTATGATGTTTAAGTAAATTCCTTCTATTCCGACTTCCTCTAAGGTCTTTATTAAGAAGGGATGCCGTATTTTGTCAGATGCTTTTTCTGCATCTATCGACAAGATCAGATGGTATTTATCTTTTCTTTTGTTGATGTGATGTATCACATTGAATGATTTGCGAATATTGAACCAGCCCTGTAACCCAGGAATGAATCCCACTTGATATTGGTGGATAATTCTTTTTATGTGCTGTTGAATTTGATTTGCAAGTATCTTACAGAGGATTTTTGCATCTATATTCATCAAGGAATATTGGCCTGTAGTTCTCTATTTTTGCTGGATATCTGTCTGGCTTGGGAATCAGAGTGATGCTTGCTTCATAAAACGAGTCTGTAAGTTTTCCTTTGATTTTTTTTTAATAGCTTGAGAAGAATTGGGATGAATTCTGTTTTAAGCGTCTGGTAGAATTCCCCAGGGAAATCTCCCCAGGGAGATTTTTGATAACTGATTCAATTTCTTCACTTGTTATGGGTCTATTCAGATTTTCTATTTCTTCCCGTGTGAATTTTGGTAGTGAGTGTGTGTTTAGGAATTTGTCCATTTCTTCGAAGTTGTCCAATTTGTTGGCATATAATTTTTCACAGTATTTCCTGATAATTGCTTGTATTTCTGAAAGGTTGGTTGTAATAAGTCCATTTTCATTCATGATATGTGTGTTTGGGTGCTCTCTCTTTTCTTTTTGAGAAGCCTGGCTAGATATTTGTCAATTTTGTTTATTTTTTCAAAAAACCAACTCTGGGTTTCATTGATCTGTTCAATTGTTTCTTTCGTCTCTATGTTGTTTATTTCTGCTCTGATTTTTACTATTACTCTTCTTCAACTGGGTTTAGGGCGCTCTTGTTGCTCTGCCTCTAGTTCCTTTAGGTGAGCTGTTAGAGTTTGGACTTGTGCTTTTTCTAATTTCTTTAAATAGGCCTGGATTGCAATGTACTTTCCTCTTAGGACTGCCTTTGGTGCATCCCATAGATTTTGGATTGTTGTGTTTTCATTTTCATTTGTTTCCATATGTTTTTTAATTTCTCCTCTAATTGCCTGATTGGCCCATTCATTCTTTAGTAGGGTGTTCTTTAACCTCCATGATTTTGGAGGTTTTCCAGACTTTTTCCTCTGGTTAATTTCAAGTTTCAAAGCATTGTGATCTGACAGTGTGCATGGTATGATCTCAATTCTTTTATATTTGTTGAGGGCTGCTTTATGTCCCAGTATGTGATCTATCTTGGAGAATGTGCCATGCGCACTTGAGAAGAAAGTTAATTCCCTGACCTCAGGATATAGAGTTCTAAATATATCTGTCAGATTCATCTGGTCCAATGTGTCATTCAAGTCCATTGTTTCATTAGTGATTTTCTCTCTGGTTGATCTATCCATTGCTGTAAGCGAAGTATTAAAGTCCCCTGTTATTAGCACATTATTATCTATAAGCTTGTTTCTGTTTGTGATTAATTGTTTTAAATATTTAAGTGCTCCCATATTTGGTGAATAGATTTATGATTGTTAGTTCTTCCTGATGGATAGACCCTGTAATTATTATACAAAGCCCTTCTTCATCTGTCGTTATTGTCTTTAATTTGAAGTCCAGTTTGTCTGATATAAGTATAGCTACTCCAGCTTTCTTTTGATTTCCCGTAGCATGATATATATTTCTCCATCCCCTTACTTTTAATCTGAAGTTGTCTTCCAGTCCAATATGAGTTTCTTGTAGACAGCAAATAGATGGATTTTGTTTTTTTATCCAGTCTGAAACCCTATGTCTCTTGATTGGAGCATTCAGCCCATTTACATTCAGTGTTATTTTTGAAATATGTGGGTTTAAGTCGCTGTGTCTTTGTGGGATTCATGCCTGTGGTGGTGTCTCTGGTATCTTCCTTCCTTGAAACACTTCCCTCAGGGAGTCCCCCTCAGGATTCCTTGTAGGGCTGGTTTAGTGGTGACAAATTATTTCAATTTTTGTTTATTTGGAAAGTCTTTTACCTCTCCTTCTATTCTGAATGACAGGCTTGCTGGATAGAAGATCTTTTTTTTTTTTTGAATTTATTTATTTATTTATTTATGTTTACAAATACTTTATTGTCTAGCTGGTTTCCATGTAACACCCAGTGCTCATAGCCACAAGTGTCCTCTTCCATGCCCATCTCCCCCCTTCCCCGCACACCCATCAGACTTCAGTTTGTTCTCAGCATTCAAGAGTCTCTCAAGGTTTGCCTCTCTCCCTCTCCCCCAATATTTCCCCCCTTCTTCTCCCACATGGTCCTGGATAGAGGATTCTTGGCTTTTTATTTTTTCTGTTCATCACATTGAAGATCTCCTGCCATTCCTTTCTGGCCTGCCAAGTTTCTGGAGATAGTTCTGTCACCACTCTGATAGGTATCCCTTTGTATGTTAGGACCGTTTTCTCCCTAGCTACTTTCAAAATTCTTTGTCCTTATATTTTGCCATTTTTACTATCATATGTTGTGCAGAAGATCGATTCAAATTAAATCTGAGGGGAGTTCTCTGTGCCTCTTGTATATCACTGTTTACTTCCTTCCCAAGGTTGGGGAAGTTCTCTGCAGCCCCTCTGGAAAACAGTGTGGAGGTTCCTCAAAAAATTAACAATAG
>NW_024083250.1:0-18826 GCF_003009895.1 Hyaena hyaena | reverse complement strand
ATATCCAGGCAGAGAGACTAAGAAGCTTAATTCAGAGAGAGAAAAAAGGGAATATGGTTAGAGGCAAGGCAAAAGAAATGCAGATAATGCTACTCCGGAAATTGGTTTAATTTTGCTGTTTAAGGCAGGCCAGTGACCAGATTTTTTCGGGCAGTGCATCCCTTGTTGGTTTTGCCCAAGGCCCTTTAAAAAAAAAAAAAAAAAAAAAAAAAAAGGCAACTCTTAGTGGGATAAGCGTGATTTGGTGTAGGCAGGTTTTTAGCCTACACTGTGTCCCATGGGCCGTTCCCTGAGGTCCTGCCTTTGTGGCTGTGGAGAAAAAATTGGTGGCGCCCCAGTCCCTTCTCGATCCAAGTGTTACAACTCACTCTTTTAGGTCAGACCTACCTGTGCCATGGGCGTAGCCAAGGTGGGCCATGCTTTATAACCCAAGCCAGGATTTGTTTCCAAATCTTAGTCCGCGTGCCCCATTGATATCGCCTGAAATATAAACACACAGGGGAGTCCCTCAGAGCTGTTTCAAGCCTCTCATCCCCCTCTTGGGGATCAAGCCAAGCCAGAAGCACAAAGGCGCTGCTTCAGGCGCTGCTACATCCCCTCTAGGGTGAGCTGGCAACAAGGAGCAGTTTCTCACGGGGTCGCCTGGGTCAAGTGCGTCCCACCTAAGGTCAGCGGGACAGCAGGAAACCGGATCTTTCTGTGTCCTGTCGTCTGAAATAATAAACTCGCAGGGAAGTTCCTCAGAGCAGTTTCAAGCTTCTCACCATAATTAAACTTTTTAAAACGTGTGTTGAGAATATTTAAGACTTATTCCCTTAGGGTGCTGATGCTTAGGAGCATATGTACCTCAATGGTCTTAGCAGCACTCTCAAAAATAGCCAAATCATGAAAAGAGTCTAAGTGTCCATCAACTGAAGAATATATCAAGAAGATGTGGTTTATCTATACAATGGAATACTACATGACAATGAGACAGAATGAGATGTGGCCATGTGTAGCAACATGGATGGAACTTGAGGGTGTTATGCTGAGCAAAATAAGTTAGGCAGAAAAGGACAGATACCATATGTTTGCACATATAGGTGGGTTGGGAGGAACTTAACGGAGGACCATGGGGGAGGAGAAGGGGAAAAATAGTGGTGGAGAGGGAGGGAAGAAAACCATGAGAGACTCTTGAATGCTGAGAACAAACTGAGGGCTGTTGGGGGTGGGGAAGAGGGGAAGGGGGGTGGTGGGCATAGCGGAGTGCACTTGTGGGGATGAGCACTGGGTGTTATATGGAAACCAACTTGACAATAAAGTATTAAGAACAAAGGTTGGAGGCAAGATGGTGGAGAAGTAAGGCGCTCCATACATTTCGCCTGCACCCATCTCTCAAACAGAGAAGGCCTGAAGTAGTAGGACACTGAGCCACAGGAGTTTTGGAAGAGAAAGAGACAGAGGACACTGGGAAGTAAACCTCATAAGTGTGTGAGTGTGAACTGGGGAAGGTAAAAGCTTGACTGGAACCAGAGATACGGAAAGAGGGGAGGGAACCAAGCTTTCAAGCAACTGCAGTGACTGATTAACTGGAGACTGGTGGCAAGCTGCCGCGAGTCCAGGGGAAAGGAATAAAAAGCTGAGATTGCTCATAGAACCATCCCCGGAGAAGAGAAAAAACCGGGGCTTGGAAAGACAGTGTTTTTTAGCTCTGGCTGGAGTGCTGACTTTAAACTGGGTGCCCTGGTACCAGAAGGGGCTAGGAAAAACTGACCTTCCATGTGCCCGGCACCATCCATGGCGGCCGTGGCCCGGTGAAGCTGCGGTGGCTCTCTGCAGCTAGGCGGACTCTACGGACCTGAAATTGGTACGTTCCCTGAACACACATGGGTTGTATCCCTGCTTAAACTTGCGGATCTGAGGCTGGAACACTTCCCCCACCTCCCACTCAATCCCCAGGCAACAGGGAAGCAGCGATCTGTGGGAATGTTCAGGGCAGTATAACAAAGCCCACAGACTGGGACCTGGAAACAGGCGGGTGTGGGGCATAGAATTCAGCCCACCTTGGCTATCTCCTCAGCACAGGGAGATCAGACCGAAGAAGTGATTTGCAACTCTTAGTTGAGAAGGGACTGGGGTAACACCATTCTTTTCCCCACAACCACCAAGGAGGAGCCTCTGGTAGGCCAGGAGACACAGTGGAGACAAGATCTGCCTACACCAAACCACACCCATCCCCTCCAGATAGCTGTTTTCTTGTTGTAGCTGTTCTTACATGAGCCTGGGTATGCCTGTTTATTGGTTTTGTCTGTGCGTTTGTGTACCTGTGTTCCCTCTGTGGGTGTCTGTTTTCTTTCTCCAGGGCTGCCTCAAGAAACAAGTCAAATTAAACATGGTGGAGAGTCCAAAATACCAACACCAGTAGGGAAACAAAATAACCAAACACTCAACAAGATAAACCAAGAGACACTACCCAAAGAACACTTTCTGATCAGACAAGCCCTGAACAGTCAAAGAGACTCTCTTATACAGCAGAACGCACAGGGTACGTGTGTACAATAAGCTTTTAAAATTAACAAGAGATAGAAAGCTAACGAAAATGACGAAACGGAAGACCTCTCCTCCAAAGAAACACTAGGAAGAAATGACAGCTAGGGAACTGCTCAAAACAGATATAAGAAACATAACTGAACAAGAATTTAGAACAATAATCATAAAATTAATCACCGGGCTTGAAACAAGCATGGAGGACATCAGAGAAACTATGGCTACAAACAATATGGAGCTTAAAAATAGTTATGGTGAGAAGTATGCTGGTGCAATTTTGATTGGAATTGCATTGAATGTGTAGAGTGCATGGATGGACCTTGAGGGTGTTATGCTGAGCGAAATAAGTCAGGCAGAGGACAAATATCATATGTTTGCACGTATAGGAGGATTAGGAGGAACTTGACGGAGGAACAAGGGGGAGAAGAAGGGCAGAAATGGTGGGGGAAAGGGAGAGAGGCAAACCATGAGAGACTCTTGAATGCTGACAAAAACTGAGGACTGATGGATGTGGGGGGGAGGGGGATGGGCATGGAGGAGGGCACTTTGGGGATGAGCACTGAGTGTTACGTGGAAACTAATTTGACAATAAACTATTTGTAAAAAAAAATAGTTATGGTGAATTAAAAAATGGGATAAATGAGACACATAATAAACTGGAGGTGTCCAATACACGGATTGAGGAGGCAGAAAGGAGAATAAGTGATTTAGAAGACACTATTACAGAAAAAGAAGAAACTAAGAAAAAGAGAGATGGGGCGCCTGGGTGGCTTAGTCAGTTAAGCATCCGACTTTCGCTTAGGTCATGATCTCACGGTTCATGGGTTCGAGCCCCATGTCGGGCTCTGTGCTGACAGCCAGCTCAGAGCCTGGAGCCTGTTTCAATCTGTGACTCCCTCTCTTTCTGACCCTCCACTGCTCACGCTGTCTCTCTCTCTCTCCTAGAAATAAATAAAACACAAAAAAAAAACCAAAAAAAAACAAAAACAAAAACAAAAAAGAAAAAGAGAGATAAACTGATCTAGGAACATGAAAGAAGAGTTCCAGAGCATAGCGATACACTCAAAACGAACAATATCTGTATCATAGGAATTCCAGAAGAAGAAGAAAGGGAGAAAGATGCTGAAGGAGTCCTGGAACAAATTATAGCAAAGAATTTCCCCAACCTGGAGAGGGAAGTAGAAGTTGAAATTCAAGAGGCACAGAGAACTCCCCTCAGACGTAACTTAAATTGATCATCTACATGACATATCATAGTGAAACTGGCAAAATATAAGGACAAAGAGAGAACTTTGAAAGCAACTAGGGAGAAAAGGGCCCTATCATAGAAAGGGAAACCTATCAGAGTAGTGACAGACCTATCTAATGAACTCGGCAGGCCAGAAAGGAATGGCAGAAGATCTTGAATGTGATGAATGGAAAATATAGAAGCCGAGAATCCTCTATCCATCAAGTCTGTCATTCAGAATAGAAGGAGAGATAAAAGTCTTTCCAAATAAACAAAAATTGAAAGAATTTGTCACTACTAAACCATCCCTATAAGAAATCCTGAGGGGGATTCTTTGATGGTATTGTTGCAAGGAACGCAAGATACCAGAGACACCACCACAAGCATGAATACCACAAAGTACACAATGGATCTAAACCCACATACTTCAATAATAACACTGAGTGTAATTGGGATGAATGCTCCAATCAAAAGACATGGGGTAGCAGAATGGATTAAAAACAAAATCCATCTATTTTCTGTCTACAAGAAATGCATTTTAGATTGTAAGATACCTTCAGAATAAAATTAAGGGGATGGAGAAATATATATCATACTACGGGAAGTCAAAAAAAGCTGGAGTACCTATACTTATATCAGACAAACAGGACTTTAAATTAAAGACAATAACAAGGGATGAAGAAGGGCATTATATAATAATTACAGGGTCTATCCATCAGGAAGAACTAACAATTATAAATGTCTACACATCGAATATGGGAGCACCTATATACTTAAAACAGCTAATCACAAACAGAAACAATCTTATAGATAAGAATGTGCTAATAGTAGGGGACTTTAATACTCCACTTACAGCAATGGATAGATCATCCAGACAGAAAATCAGTAAGGAAACAATAGACTTGAATGACACATTGGACCAGATGGATCTGATAGAATTCACTTTCTTCTCAAGTGTGCATGGCACATTCTCCAAGATAGATCAAATACTGGGAAATAAAGCAGCCCTCAATAAATATAAAAGAATCGAGATCACACCTTGCACATTTTCAGATCATAATGCTCTGAAACTTGAAATCAGTCATAGGAAGAAGTCTGGAAAACCTCCAAAAATAGAGAGGTTAATGAAAACCCTACTAAAGAATGAATGGGCCAATCAGGCAATTAGAGAAGAAATTAAAAAAATATATGGAAAGACATGAAAATGAAAATACAACAATCCAAACTCTATGGGATGCGGCAAAGGCAGTTCTAAGAGGAAAGTACATTGCACTGCAAACCTATTTCAAGAAATTAGGAAAAGCGCAAGTCCAAAATCTAACAGCTCACCTAAAGGAATTAGAGGCAGAGCAACACGAGCACCGCAAACCCAGTAGAAGAAGAGAAATAGTAAAAATAAGAGCAGAAATAAACAACGTAAGGACCAAAGAAACAATTGAACAGATCCATGAAACCAAGAGTTGGTTTTTTGAGAAAATAAAATTGACAAACCTCTAGCCAGGCTTCTCAAAAAGAAGAGAAAACACCCAAATAGGCAAAATCATGAATAAAAATGGAAATTACAACCAACCTCTCAGAAATACAAGCAATTATCAGCAAATACTATGAAAAATTATATGCCAACAAATTGGACAACTTAGAAGAAATGGACAAATTCCTAAACACGCACTCACTACCAAAATTCACACGGGAAGAAATAGAAAACCTGAACAGACCCATAACGAGTGAAGAAATCGAATCAGTGATCAAAAATCTCCCAACAAAATAAGAGCCCTGGACCTGATGGCTTCCCTGGGGAATTCTACCAGACATTTAAAACAGAATTAATACCAATTCTTCTCAAGCTATTCCAAAAAATAGAAATCGAAGGAAAACTCCCAGACTCATTTTATGAAGCCAGCATCACTCTGATTCTGAATCCAGACAGAGACCCAAAAGAAAAAGAGAACTACAGCCCAATATCCTTGATGAATACAGATGCAAACATCCTCAACAAGATCCTTGCAAATCGAATCCAACAGCACATAAAAAGAATTATCCACCAAGCACAAGTGGATTCATTCCTGTGTTACAGGGTTGGTTCAGCATTCGCAAGTCAATCAATGTGATACATCACATCACCAAAAGAAAAGATAAAAACCACATGATCCTGTCGATAGATGCAGGAAAAGCATTTGACAAAATACAGCATCTCTTCTTAATAAAGACTCTAGAGAAAGTCGGGATAGAAGGAACCCACTTAAACATCAAAAAAGCCATCTATGAGAAGCTCTCAGCTAACATCATCCTCAACGTGGAAAAGCTGAGAGCTTTCCCCCTGAGATCATGAACACGACAGGGATGTCCACTCTCACCACTGTTGTTTCACATAGTGTTGGAAGTTCCAGCATCAGCCAACAGACAACAAAAGGAAATCAAAGGCATCAGAATTGGCAAAGAGGAAGTCAAACTTTCACTCTTCGCAGATGGCATGATACTCTACATAGAAACCCGACAGACTCCATCAGAAGCCTACTAGAACCGATTCAAGAATTCAGCCAAGTTGCAGGGTACAAAGTCAACGTGCAAAAATCGGTTGCATTCTTATATACCAAAAATGAAGCAACAGAGAGAGAAATAAAGAAACTGATCCCATTCACAATTGCACAATAAACCATAAAATTTCTAGGAATAAACCTAACCAAGGATACAACAGATCTGTAAGATGAAAACTATATAAAACTTATGAAGGGAATTGAAGAAGACACAAAGAAATGGAAAAATATTCCAGCTTCATGGGTTGGAAGAATAAATATAGTTAAAATGTTATTACTACCCAAAGCAATCTACACATTCAATGCAATCCCAATCAAAATTGTGCCAGCATACTTCTCAAAACTAGAACAAATTATCCTAAAATTTGTATGGAACCACAAAATACCCCGAATAGCCAAAGTAATATTGAAGAAGAAAACCAAAATGAGAGGCATCACCATCCCCTACTTTATCGTCTACTCCAAAGTTGTCATCATCAAGACAGTATGGTATTGGCACAAAAACAGACACATAGACCAAGGGAATAGATTTGAGAACTCAGAAGTGGACCCAAAAATATACAGCCACCAAATCTTTGACAAAGCAGGAAAGAATATTCAATGGAAAAAAAAGACTGCTTCTTTAACAGATGGTGCTGGGAGAACCGGACAGCAACATGCAGAAGAATGAAACTAGATCATTTTCTCACACCATGCACAAAAATAAACTCAAAATGGATAATGGACCTGAACGTGAGACAGGAAACCATCAAAACCTTAGAGGAGAAAACAGGACGCAACCTTCTTGACCTCCACCGCAGCAATTTCTTAATTGACACATCCCCAAAAGCAAGGGAATCAAGAGCAAAAATAAACTATTGGGACCTCAGCAAGATGAAAAGCTTCTGCAAAGAAGAAGAGACAGTGTATAAAAGTAATACACAACCGACGGAATGGGAAAAGATAATTGCAAATGACATATCAGATAAAAGGTTAATATACAAAATCTATAAGGAACTCACCAAACTCCACACCCAAAAAACAAACAACCCAGTGAAGAATTGGTCAGAAGATATGAACAGACACTTCTCCAAAGAGGACATCCAGATGGCCAACAAACACATGAAATGATGCTCAGCATCCCTCCTCATTAGGGAAATACAAATCAAAACCACACTGAGATACCACCTCACACCAGCCAGAGTGGCTAAAAAGAGCAAATCAGAGGACTTTAGATGCTGGCGAGGATGTGGAGAAATGGGCAACCTCCTCCACTGTTGGTGGAAATGTGAACTGGTGCATCCCCTCTGGAAAACAGTGTGGAGGTTCCTCAAAAAATTAACACTAGAACTCCCCTATCACCCAGAAATAGTGCTGCTAGGAATTTACCCGAGGGATACAGGAGTGCTGATGCATAGGAGCACATGTACCCCAATGTTCATAGCAGCACTCTCTACAATAGCTAAAACATGGAAAGAGCCTAAGTGTCCATCAATTGATTAATGGATCAAGAAGATGTGGTTTATCTATACGATGGAATACTACATGGCAACGAGAAAGAATGAAATCTGGCCATGTGTAGCAACATGGATGGACCTTGAGGGGGTTATGCTGAGCGAAATAAGTTAGGCAGAGAAGAACAAATGCCATATGTTTGCACGTATAGGAGGATCAGGAGGAACTTAACGGAGGATCGTGGGGGAGAAGAAGGGAGGAAATAGTGGGGGAGAGGAGAGAGGTAAACCGTGAGAGAATCTTGAATGCTGAGAACTAACTGAGGACTGATGGGTGGGAGGGCAAGGGGGGAGATGGGCATGAAGGAGGACACTTGTCGGGATGAGCGCTGGGTGTTACATGGAAACCAACTTGACAATAAACTATTTGTAAAAAAAAAAAAAAAGATTAGTTTGAATAACCCTCATGCTAGGGGTGGGGTTGGCGGCTGTATGGTTTGGAGAGCGCAGGAAGAGAAGGTTGACTTTTTCAGACTAGGAGCAAAGTCAAGGACTGATGGCCTCTACTGATGTCGCAGACTTGTACTGACCTCACGGGCTGTGCCTGGAGGTGGCAGAGCAATGGATAGCAATGATGTGGAGGAGACAGGATACTTAGTACTGTCGTTTGGAGTACAGTTGTGGGGTCGCCTCACTGCTGAGATCCTGACCATCCTCACTGACCAGGGGATCTCTATTGCTTCCTATAGCAACGGTTCGCGAAAGATTACGCAGGACCACAGTTCAGCAGTGCCACTGTGGTGCCAAGGAAGGACATGCTGTCAGTGTATCCAGATCAGCCACATCATCCAGTAATACCACCTTTATTTCTCCTATACTATAATTTCTAAAATTCTAGATTTTATTTTATTTTTAAAAAAGAACAAATCAAAGAAAACGTATGGAACGTATCTGCTACCCATATTTCTCGAAACAGTCTGTTTTTGCTACAGTAGAAATCAAGAAATGCAAATTAAAATAAGATACTATGGTTTTCATCTAAAATTTAGAAAAAGATGAAAATGAATGAGAGAGTATTGTATAACATTTTTAATCCTAAATCCTGACTGCAAATACCAACTTTGCCACCTCCCACCTCTGTGTCCTTTGGCAAACAACATATATCCTATATCCAATAATCATATATCCTTTCTGAGCCTCAGTTAGGTAGCTCCTAAAATAAAAATACATATGGTCAAATACATAATTTAAGAAAGATGTTCTAATTTTACTGACGTCAGTTGGATTAATTACTGACACAGTGCTTGATATATTTTCTTCCTCGATGCATTTGACACTAATGAAAAGAGAAACATTCACGTTCCTGAATGTATTTTTCTGAATGTGTTTTTCCAGACATTCAGTAAGTGGCAAAGTGGAGTTTATAATAAAACAAACTTTTTAGAAATCTTGGGAGGATCTGTTATGGTAATGCGTGTGAAGTGCTGAGAACAGAGTCCGGCGCATAGTAAAACCTCAATAAATGTTAGCTCTGATTACGTTACCTATTAACATGAAGAAAGTGTTCAAGGTAATGGCCTGGTAATGGAGCAAGATGAGACAACCCTGAGGACTCTGAGAGAGAAGCTCTGTGCATGACAGTGACCTTGGCATGGCCCAGCAAGAGATCACACAGAGGCATTTCGGAGAAGACAAAACCAAAGGGAGAGTAGGGTAAATCTAAGGCAATGAATGTGGCTCAGTGAATTGAAACTGAGGATGGGAGGAGAGGGCAGAAGTAATACTACTTACTGACTTGTGCAGAGCAGAGTGAAAGGTTGAAGAGGTTTTCCTCCCAGGAAAAATCTCTATGAACTTCAGGTCAACATGCTCTCAGAAACAGCATCTTGATATTTTCCCCAAGGATTTGAATTCTCTCACATGCTCACCACTTGGCAAAAAAAACCGTGGAACTTGGCACGTGCCATTCTGTGTAGAAACTTGCTTCAAGGCACACTTTTCCCTGAAATTGCCTTAATGTATGTTTTACTTTTCTTAATGTTTCTGTTAGGTTAGTTTAAAAGAGTTACAATTCCAGAACAAAGGCATAACTTTGGAAGCTATAAATGAAGCCTGAGACTTTTATAGCTAATTCCTATGCTGAGTTTCTGAATAAAGTTTTAAGGCATAAAATATATGTTATTCCACTGTAGTATAATTTAAGCTTGATTACGAAGTGCATATGGTTATCTTTAAATTCAGTGAATGTGTTTCAAGTTTATAGAATGAAATTTGAAGGTCTGAAAAAAAGATTTGAAAAAAGTCACACATCTGGATGGATGATATATAGTTGTGACAAAATTGCTCTTCTCTTTAATCCCTGTAGTGAAGAACAAGATTTGTTCCAGCTGGGATTTCGTGGAGGTTTCATCTTCCTTTCTTTTTATTAAAAGCAACTGTGTATTGATTTCTAAGCACATCTTGACATGTTAACATCTTGTTTTATGTTTTATTTAGTTATTTAAGGTCACTGATTTGAGTAAATCTTAAAATTAAAAAAAATACCTTGGGAGTGGAAGACTTCACAGTAGAACAATCTTGAATCAGCTGGTGGTACTTTTCATTTCTAACATTGAATATTCATTGAATCACATTTATTCCACTGACTTTTCTTTTTCTAAGTTTTTTTTTTTTAAGTTTTTTAATTATGGATTGGGGGAGAGGGGCAGAGGGAGAGAGAGAATCCCAAGTAGGCTCCACGCTCAACATGGAGGCTGATGCAGGGCTCAACCCCATGACCATGGGATCCTGGCCTAAGCCAAAATCAAGAATTGGACACTCAACTGACTGAGCCACCCAGGTGCCCCTCCACTGAGTTTTCAGTGAATGATTTTCCTACTGTTAGCTAAGGGAGTGGCAAAGATGCACCAGTGGCTGACTTTAATGAAGAATGCCTGTTAACTCAGCCAACATTCGTGATTTGTATCCATCAACAGATTACCGTTAGAGAACAATGAGAATAAAAACGTAGCCTTTTGGAATAATTGACATTTTGGCAGCTGACAATATTCAAGCAGTAAACCTTATTGGAAGCAACTTACTGGTAAAAAGTTTGACATTTAAAGTAAATATTCGTAGCAAGAGAATATTTCAAAGATCTTTTAGAGGGATTAGGACATCTGGGAAATTTGCTCGAGAGAGGGAGATCTGATGTTTGCTGAGAACAAGTATGTTCCAGTCACTGTGCTGGCCTTAGCACATACTTTATTTCATTTATTCCTAACAGGATTCTTACAAGGCAGGTGCCTTTTTCGCCTCCATATTACAGATGAGGAAACTGAGAAGTTACTATGTTCAAGGTCACATGTTCGTAATGGAAGATCCATGGTTGTCTGGCTCCAAAGATCAGTCTGTCAATCATTAGGATTCATTGGTCACATTTAATTCCTTCCTAGTAACTACTCATTTTGCCTGGGATGATTTTGAACCTAACAAATGAAATGTGTCAGAGGAATATAGTAAACAATGATAGACTAATGAGCGTTTACATGTTCCAGATAATATGCTGTACTCTTTTTTTTCCCCCTTTTTTTCCTGCCTACTACCCTGGCTTTCTAATCAGCTTGATTGAGCTGTAATTCACATACCATACAGTTCATCCCTTTGAAGTATACAGTCTGCATTTAAAAAAAAATATAGTCACAGAGCTGGGCAACTATCACCAGTTGATGTTAGAACATGTTCAATACCATAAAGAAACCCTATATTCTTTAGCTATCATTCCCCAACAATGTTTGCCCACAGACATAAGCAACTATTAATCTGTTTGTCTGTGTTGATTTCCCTGTTCTCAACATTTCATAAGAATATAAATGATATAATATATGGTCTTTTGTGACTGACTTATTTCACTGAGCATTATGTTTTCAAGATTCATGCGTGTTGTTGTATGGATTAGCACTTCATTTCTTTTGATGCCTGAATAGTATTTCATTGTATGGATATATGCCACGTTTTGTTTACCCATTCATCAGTTGTTGGGCATTTGGGTTGTCTCCACCTTTGAGTCTAATGAGTATTGCTGTTATGGACATTGATGTACAATTTTTTGTGTGGACATATATTTTCAGTACCTTGGGAATATACCTGTAAGTAGAATTGCTGGGTCATACAGTAACTCTGTTTCACTGTTTGAGAAATTGCCAAACTTTTGCCAAAGAAGAAATTGCCAAAGCATCTGCACCATTTTGCATTCTCACTAACATTCTGTGAAGGTTCTGATTTCTCTGGATCCTCACCAACACTTATGGTTATTGGACATTTCTATTCTAGCAATCCTAGGAGGTATGAAGTAGTATCTCTTTGTGGTTTTGATTTGCTTGACTAATGATATTAAGCATCTTTAATGTGCTTGTTGGCCATTTGTATATTTTCCTTGGAGAAATTATTCAGACCCTTTGCTCATTTTTAATACATTACTTATCTTTTTGTTATTGATTTGTAAAAGTTCTTTATATAGTCTGGATAAAAATTTTTATTAGATACACGATTTGAAAATATATTCTTCCATTCTGTGGATTGTTGTGCTATAATCTCTATGTGAATTATTTCATTTGATCTTTATAACAGACTTATGAAATATTATCCTCCTTTTTTTAGACATCAGAAAACAGACTCAGAGTGGTTAGGAAAGAGTCAAACTCACAAAGCTAATATGGGATGATTCCATGATTTGAGCCCCAATCTTTATTGGAAGTTCAATTAAAGCTCTCCATTCTCTTGACTTGATGCTTTTATACACTGTATGTATTTGATGAAAGAAATCAAATGTTACGTCTGCATTGCTGTGTCTATACTTTACTCCTAGACACTCCAGTGGATAAACACTGAAAAGAAAAACACTTTGGCAATACTTCTCAAGTTGATTATCTGGGGATCATGCTGATTCTCAGCAGGAAGGGGTAGCCACAAAACTCCTAAGGCAGGTTGAATTGATGTGCTGAGTCTGGATTTATAAGCACGGGGAATTGTTCTTTTAAAAGACAATGACAAAAAGAAACCTTTTATTGTGAGCCAGATGTAGCCATGATTATGATTAAATGTTTGCTGGTAACCATACTTAGGTGGGAACATCTGCCCGCTGATGAGCTCCCTAGAGTTTTAGCAGGTGACTTTATGTAGGAAATACAACTCCAAGTACTTCTTCCTTAAGAGAGATGTCGGGGGGGGGGGGGGAGTTCACTTTCTTTACATCCATTTTTTTACGTTTGCCATTTAAGAGGCATAGGTAAGTGCATTCTTGTATTGGGATAATACCACTTGCGCTTGGCCTCTCTGCGTCCTCAGTTTTAGCTTTGCCGGTGCCCAGCGTTGGTACGTACATCTGGGCCACATGTGTGCGGGCATCTTGGATTGTCCAAAAATAGTGCACAGCTCCGTATGCCTATAATACCAACCTGCTGACATTAGAATATGCTGCTATTTTTCATACACACCCACACTCCTGAACACACTTACTCCTCTCCTTTCAAATCTATCCTTTTACATGTCCTGACTAGTCTATCTTTGGAAAGTGGGATCATCATGCAGGATACATGATATTTAGAGGAAACATGTTCCTATTGGTGTTTCTGGATTCTTCTGGGTTCTAGATCAATCTTAATTAAGCAATCTCTGGTCAGAAGAGCTTTACTGAGCTCCCAGACTGCCATATAATCACAAGATTTATCTTCTTTCATCACTTACATGCAAGTCACTACCCTGCATCATTACCTATATTTTTATCCACATACTGTTCTACACATGACAGAATTGGACTCAGCTTTCTTCCCAGCTTCATCAAAGTCCTTCTTTTCTGCCCTCTGTAACTGATAATCTGTTGGTAAGAAACTCTCCAGTAGCTTCAAATATTTTTTCTCAAAGTTCATCTCTGTATTATATCTGGAATATGGTTGTGCCAGAAGGAAATCACTTCCCCTGCAGTGCTCTTAGACAAGCATGAGTTTTTCTCACATACCCCAGGGGGTAGAGGCAGAGTAGCTGCCTGCTTTGCTCTTCTTGGTCACTTCTACACCATTCCTGCTCCTTTTTCCTTTGAAATCCAGAGATCATTTGTAGTTTACGCTATTAGACAATATCATATGCTGCCTCTCCTTATTCCTTTCCTTTCATTCATTAGACACTTTAGTTCCTGAGTCCCTTTTCCCTCTACTCTTTTATTACTGCTACCATCTTACTGACTTCAACATGTATCATCTATGTGGATATTCATCCAACATTTATGGCCTTGCAAATCTTTCATGCCCTCATGTTCAGTGACATTTTTCTTCCATCATACTTAAGCCACTCACTTTAATGGTTATGCAGTAGACATTGCGTTCTCAAAAATCGTACCAATTCTGAAAACTTAATTTATTTTATTTTTGTTTTCTTTGAGAGAGAAAAACAGAGACAGTGCATGCAAGTGTGTAAGTGAGGGAGGGGTAGAGGGAGAGAGAGAACCTTAAGCATGCTTCATACCCAGTATGGACCCTGATATGGGACTCGATCTCAAGACCATGAGGTCATGACCTGAACCAAGATCAAGAGTTGGTCACTTAACCAACTGAGCCACCCAGGCACCCCCTGAAATCTTGATTTTAAAACATATGTCTCTTGAGCTGCAATTGGTTGTTCTTTCTGCCAAAAATACCTCCTTCATATGCCTGTATGTACACATGCACACACACACACACACACACACACACACACACACGACTCCAGAAGTTCTTCAACTTTGGACTTCGATCTGTGAACTCTATTACTTTTCACCATCAACCACCCTTCTCTTTCCTCATTTCCTCATTCTTTACCAATACAGACTTCATATTCCATCATTATTATCACTTACGTCCATAAACCTTCATCTCCATGCATCCTCTACTGCTCTAGTACGTTCCAGGCAAAACCAAAACCCTAATTAAATCTACCTATCTACCTATTTTGTTCCTGTACACAAGTGATGAATGCTCCTGAACAAATTTGCAAGACTGAGCTGACTCATATCACCTTATATTCTTATCCACATATCTCAAATCAGCCGTCCTTCAACGTTATATGCCCATGTCCATTATTCAAAATGAATATTCAATATTTGTCCTCTCCTCAATTCCTAAAAACCCCACACCAACTCCTGCCATTTTATGACCTTACCTCATCCTTCACTGAGAAAACTGAAGAATCAAGAGGGAATTCTCTTAAATCTTTCCCACCAAATCTTCCATCTTACCTGAACTGGTAACCATATCATAATCATTTCCTTCTTTTCTAGACAGCATATAAACATCACCTATTCTCATGTAAGGCCAACCCTTTTACTTTTACTATGGATTCCATGTACTAGTGCTCTGAATATTCCACTTGCTTTCTCAACATTTTTTTCTTCTACCGTTATCCCTTTGATCTTTTCTTTTATCAATTTTATTGAGTCATTCATACCAGAATACAGATGCATTTCAAAACTTATCCTTTTAAAAATATATTCTCTTGGTACCAAATCCCCCTCTAGCTATAGTCCCATTTTCTCTCCTTGACACCATGGAGGGGTCTTATATTGAAGTCTTGAATCCATTTTGGCTTAATTTTTATAAATGCTGTAAGATAGTGGTCCAGTCTTACTCTTTTGAATGCAGCTGTCTAGTTTTTCCAACATCATTTACTGAAGTGACTTTTCCCATTGTATATTCTTGCCTCCTTGTTGTAAATTAGTTGACCATACATGCATGGGTTTTTTTCTAGGCTCTTTATTCTGATCCGTTGATCAATATGTCTGTTTTTGTCAATACCGTATGTTTTTGATTACTATAGCTTTGTAGTGTACTCTAAATCAGGGAGCATTCCTCTGACTTTGTTCTTTCTCAAGATTGTTTTGGCTATTTGGGGTTTTTTGTTCCATACAGATTTTGGAGTAATTTGTCCTAGTTCTATAAAAATAATACCACTGGAATTTTGATCGGGGTTTCATGGATTCTGTAGATTGCTTCTATTTCTCCCTTGATTTCTTCTATGATGCAGTAGTTGTTCAGTAACATGTTGTTTAATACCTACATATTTGTAGTTTTTCAGTTTTCTTCTTGTAGTTTGTTTCTAGCATTTTACCATTGTGGTAGGAAAATATTTCAATCTTTTTGACATAATTTCAGTCCTCTTGAATTCATTGAGACTGTTTTGTTGCCTACCATGCAATCTGTCCTGGAGAATGTTCCATGGGCACTTGAGAAGAATGGGTATTCTATTGCTTTTAGATGGAATGTTTTATATATATATGTATATATATGTATGTATATACAGATGTATATATATAAAATCGTTCTGGTCTAAGGTGTTGTTTAAGGCTGATGTTTTCTTGATTTTCTGTCTGGATGATATATCCACTGATGTAAGTGGGATATAAAATCAACTACTATTATTGTATTGCTATCAATTTCTCCTTTAAGTCTGTTAATATTTACTTTATATATTTTGGTTGAGTACATATATATCTACAAATGTTATGTCTTCTTGTTGGATTGACTCCTTCATTGTTATGTTAATGCCCCTTTATGTTTTATTAGACAATCTTTATTTTAAAGTCTCTTCTGTCTGGTATGAGTATAACTGCACCATCTTTCTTTTCATTCCCATTTGCATTGAACATCTTTTTCCATCCCTTCACCGTCCATCTTCATGTGTCCTTACTTCTGAAATGAGATTTTTGGTAGGTAGTATATAGTGCCTTGTTTTCCTTTAATATATTCAGTCGCTCTTTGTCTTTTGACTGGAGAATTCAGCTCCAGGCTAAGTAAATAGGGCTTTTTCATAGGAGACGGGGATTATCTTTCAGTCTGCTGTTTGTGCAGTGCCCTGGGTGTGGTGGCCTTCCAAGAAACTAGCTTTCCAATTGTTACAGTCTCATACAGCTCTGGAGCACCAGTTATCTGGGCGACAGGGCCAAACAATCAAGGGGTGTCCTGTGTGTGGATTGTGTGCACATGCTAGCTTGAGCACAGAAGCCATAGAATGCTCACCGGCTTCAGAAAAGCAGTGGGAAAATGTCTTTTGTTTTGTTTTGTTTTGGTTTTTGGTTTTGTTTTGTTTTGTTTTGTTTTGTTTTTTTTACAAATAGTTTATTGTGAAATTAGTTTCCACATAACACTCAGTGCTCATCCCCACAAGTGTCCTCCTCCATGCCCATTCCCCCTCCCCTCCACATCCATCAGTCCTCAGTTTTTGTCAGCATTCAAGAGTTTCTCATGGTTTGCCTCTCTCCCTTTCCCCCACCATTTCCGCCCTTCTTCTCCCCCTTGTTCCTCCGTCAAGTTCCTCCTAATCCTCCTATACGTGCAAACATATGATATTTGTCCTTCTCTGCCTGACTTATTTTGCTCAGCATAACCCCCTCAAGGTCCATCCATGTTGCTACACATGGCCAGATTTAATTTTTTCTCATTAAGGCCCTTCCCTTCTAATTGAATATAGTCCACAGTGTAATTTGGGGCATTTTAGGATGATGAATTTGGTTGCACAAATGTGGACGACGACTTATATGAGGAAGGAAAGAAAACCAGCAAAGATAATACTACAAATATCCAGTTGAGAAATAATGATGTGTTGAATTAAATTAAAATGAAGATAGAAAATAATACCCTGTCTGAAGATATTAACTGAATGAGAATCTTAAATCCTTTCCAGAACAACATAATAATGGAAGGGAGTGATGAACCTACATTAAAGAGTTAAAACCCATGGGACTTTTGATTATAGATTGGCTAGAGATGATGGAGAGGGAGAAAGAAGAGTTAATGGTGACTGTATCAGTTTCCTATGGCTGCTGTAACAAATTACCACAAGCTGAGTGTCTTAAAATAACAGAAACTTATTGTCTTAAATTTCTGAATTTCAGAAGTCCTAAATGGATGTCTAAAATCAAGGTGTACAGGGCTGCATTCCTTTTGGGGGCTTAAGGGGAGAATCTGTTTCTTTGGGCTTTCCATCTTCTAAAGGTCACCTACATTCCTTTGTCCCATGGCCCCATTTCTCCATTTTCCATGTCAGCAATGTTGGACCAACGCCTCTCACACTAGTACCTTTGGGCTTCTCTTTTGTTCTTCCTCAGTTTTTTCTCACTTTTAAGGATCCTTCTGATTACACTGGGCAGACCCAGATAATCTCCCTATCTGCTGGTTAGCAATCTTAATTCTATATGAACCTCAATTCCTCTTTGCCTTGTAATGTAACATATTGATGGATTACAGGAATTAAGACATAGGCATCTGCAGGGGGTCATTATTCTTGAATTCTTCCTTGAATGACTGAGATGTATTGTGGCTTAAAATATACATCTCATGTTAAGGAAAATCCAGAGTCCTTACAGTGTCCTAAAGGCTCTCTATGTAGTTAAGAACAATGGCTCTGGAGATAGACAGAATTGGATTTGAATAATGGTTTTGCCATTTAATAGTTCTGTAAACTCATAAAAAATATATATCTCATAGCCTCAGTTTCCTCATCTGCAAAACGTGGAAAGCAGTTATAGCCAACAAATAGGGTTGCAGTGAAGACTGAATAAGATGATGATGATAAAGTGTTTAGCACAGTGCCTGGCTCAGTAAATGTTAGTTATCAGTAAGGAATAGAAATACAGGTGAAGGATAGTTGTATTTTAATTTGGGACATATTGATAGCAGTTGCTTGAAAAACATCTGTTATAGACTGAATGTGCCTCCCCATTCATATGTTGAACTCCTAACTTTCAAAGTGTTTGTATCTGGGGGGGGGGGAGATCGGGCCTTAGAAAGTAATTAGATTTTGATCGGGACCTAAAGGTGGGGTCCTTATGATGGGTAAGTGTCTTTAAAACATTTTTTTAATGTTTCTTTATTTACTTATTTATTTTTAAATGTTTTATTTTTATTTTTTTTACAAATAGTTTATTGTCAAATTGGTTTCCACATAACACTCAGTGCTCATCCCCATAAGTGTCCTCCTCTATGCCCATCCCCCCCTCCCCCCACATCCATCAGTCCTCAGTTTTTGTCAGCATTCAAGAGTCTCTCATGGTTTGCCCCTCTCCCTTTCCCCCACCATTTCCCCCCTTCTTCTCCCCCTTT
>NW_024083249.1:7610-18851 GCF_003009895.1 Hyaena hyaena | reverse complement strand
AGAGAGGCAAACCATGAGAGACTCTTGAATGCTGACAAAAACTGAGGACTGATGGATGTGGGGGGGAGGGGGGAGGGGCATGGAGGAGGGCACTTATGGGGATGAGCACTGAGTGTCATGTGGAAACTAATTTGACAATAAACTATTTGTAAAAAAAAAAAAAGTTGGAAAAAAGTTTTAAAAAAAAGAGAAAAAGAAAACCATGAAAACCAAAATAAAATAAAATAAAATAAATGCCTGGTACAATTCCCCAGGGAAAAAAAAAGAAAATCATAAAAAAAGAAATATGTACATATTTATTGAAAAAATTGCATATAAATGGATCTGCAGTTCAAAGTCAAGTCATTCAAAGGTCAGGCGTGCTTCTAGTGGTTAGTCAATGTTCTTTAAAAAAATTTTTTTAATGTTTTATTTATTTTTAGGGGAGAGAGAGAGAGAGAGCGTGAGCAGGATAAGATCAGAGAGAGAGGGAGTCACAGACTCTGAAACAGGCTCCTGGCTGTGAGCTGGCAGTCAGCACAGAGCCCGACGCAGGGCTCGAATCCACGAACCGAGAGATCATTACCTAAGCGAAAGTTGGACGCTTAACCCACTAAGCCACCCAGGGCCCTCTAGTCAGTGTTCTTTAAACTGGAAATGTTCTGATATCAGTTTATATGGAATGGTTTTAATCTAGACAATCCAGAAAATCTCTTAAACATGGCCTTCGATAATAAGGATCGCTACTTGGTGGGGGAGGGCTCTCATAAATAAGATCTCAAATTCTTTGAGATAATTTAAGCAGGTATTCTAAAAGAAAAAGATTAGTGAAACAGATTAGTCACAAGTTACATTGACAGACAATTAATACATAACTCGCGGTAATTATCTCAAATTTCATCTAAATCAATCCTAAATCTATGTCACTCTGATACAAAGTCAAACAATGAATAAGGCTGTGGAAGTTTTCTGAACTTCACTGGTCCAAAAACAATCTCAATTATAAAATTGAAAATGAACACCGAGCTCCAATATAGTTCCTATTGAACCAGACAGGCCTTTTGCTTGTTTATTTTAAATTATTTTACATTTTTAACATATTTAGTACTAATTTAATATTCCTTTCCTTAGGGTTTTTATCCTTTCAAAATATCAATTGATCTTTTTCTTTGTTTATAGTCATACTTCTTTAAAAAAATCAGACCAGAACTTCTGTTACTTCCTTGAATTAGCCAGTTCTCAAATATATTCATACATGCAAACATAAGCTGTGTATGACATACAACCATAGCATACACTAGTCCCTCATAATCCATGTGAGATATGTTCCAAGATGCCCCGTAGATGCTTGAAACCACAAACAGCACCAAAACCTATATATACCATGTTTTTTCATATACATACATACTTATACATACAGAAAAATGCAATTTATAAGTTAGGCCCAAGAAGAGATGAACAATAGCTAATAATAAAATAGAGCAATTATAACAATATATTATAATAAGGTATGTGAATGTAGTCTCACTCTCTCTCAAAATATCTTGCTCTACTGTGCTCACCTTTCTTGTGATGATGTGAGATGACAAAATGCCTAGGTGATGAGATGCAGTGAGATGAATGATGGCGGCACTGTGATGTAGCATCAGACTACTATGGAGTGACCTTCTGACAATTTGTTAGCAGGAAGATCATCTGCTTCTGGGTCACAGTTGCTGTCAGGTGACCCCAGTCATGGAAAGAGCAACTGTGGATAACGTGGGGCTACTATAATAGCTTAATGTTAATATTTTATTTTAATTTAATCCACTCAAAGCTAATTTATATAGTACTATGTTAGGGCAACATGATCAACTGGATTTAGAAAAGCATTCTTTAGAGGGGCCTGAGTGGCTCAATCAATTGAGTGTCCAACTGGGCACCTGAGTGGCTCAGTCTTTTGGGTGTCTGACTCCAGTTCAGGTCATGATCTCATGGTTTGTGAGTTCAAGCCCTGCATCAGGCTCTGTGCTGACAGCTCAGAGCCTGGAGCCCGTTTCAGATTCTGTCTCTCTCTCTCTTTCTCTCTCTCTGCTCCTCTCCCACTCACACTCTGTTTCTCTCAAAAGTGAATTAACGTTAAAAAAAATTAAAAAAAATCAGTGTGCAACTTTGACTAGGGTCACAATCTCACAGCAAGTGAGTTTGAACTCCGCGTCAGGCTCTGAACTGACAGCTCAGAACCTAGGGTCTGCTTCAGATTCTGTGTTTTCCTCTCTCTCTGCTCATTCTCTGCTCACATTCCATACTCTGTCTCCCTCTCTAAAATAAATAAACATTAAAAAAAGTTTTTTAAAGAAAATCAGGGGTGCCTGGGTGGCTCAGTCGGTTGGGCGGCCGACTTCAGCTCAGGCCATGATCTCATGGTTTGTGGGTTCAAGCCCTGCTTTGGGCTCTGAGCTAACAGCTCAGAGCCTAGAGCCAGTTTCAGATTCTGTGTCTCTCTCTCTCTCTGACCCTCCCCTGCTCATGCTGTCTCTCTCTCTCTCAGAAATAAATAAAACGTTAAAAAATTAAAAAAAAAAGAAAATCAGTCTTTATTTTCTTGATTTCAATATTAATATTTGAGAACAAAACAAATGATATTGCAGTAATAATATCGCATTTGTCCCATACAATATTTCACCAATCCTGCCAGCATTTTTTTTAATTGCTTACATTCATCTTTAGGTTTGGATAATGAAAAATTCATCTTTTGCTAATAGGAAACATGTGTGGTTCTTTCAACTAATGCTCTACACAGTTGATATAATGTAAATATGAGTTTTTATATAAATGCAAATATTATGGACAGAGTTTTGGTCTTCATTTCAGTACAGTTTTATGCATATATTTGTATATCATAATTTTGCATTTGCATATGAGTGTGTTCGTGTGTGTGTGTGTGTGTGTGTGTGAGAGAGAGAGAGAGAGAGAGAAATGAACTGTATATCGGTTCAATATTTAATGCCTTCTTTTATGCTATCACTATCAATCAAATCATCCCTCATATAGAAGTTATTTATCTCTGAACCAGCAATTACATTATTGCACATATGGCCCAACCATTCATATTCACTTTCTTTCTCACTCAATATATTCACTCTTTTTTCTCCACCTCTCAGCATGATGCTTCCTCATCAGATTCTAAGTGCAAATGCCAAAAGCCTATCAAGTGTGTCTCTTTTCTGTTCTTATTTGACAAACATCAATTCTGATTCACTACCCTTGTTTGTGTCAGTTCCTGTCAGATTTCCAATGTTGGGGATGCCAGGAAAGAAACAAATTTGTTACGAAAACTGGACACGTTTGTGTTTTGTGTCTGCTTGGCTGGGCATTGCCACCTCTGGTTGCTGTCTCCTTTGTCACTGAAATATCTGTCGTCTGGCCTTATAGCACATAAAGTCTTCATCAGGAAGAAAGCTGTTTTTGAATATGCTCTAAAGTCTACAGAGTAATCCAATTGGAAGGAAATGATTGGGAATCATTAAATTTTCTCTAACATTACAGGGCTGTGATGACTTTATCAGCTTTGTCTTATGAGCACTAATGTTTCCGCCTGCAGACTAACTATGGCTTTTGAAATCTCACTCTGACTGTCATTAGAGTAAAGCCATTTCCATTCCCCTAAAAATCCTCATGGCAGAGTTCCTCAGCCCTTTCAAATTTCTGACTAGGATGTGTGCTGTTCCTGTGATTAGACCATAGGTCAGATCTAACCTTATTTTGTGTAGCTTCGATCATCTTACTATTTCCACTTAGATTTAGAAATCTGGCACCAGAGTCAACCAGAATATCGTTAAACCCCCAAATGTTTCATGAGAATAATTTTTAATAAAGAAGCCTCCTAGGTTCCTTACATTCCTTTGAGTGGTGCCATTGACCAAATGAAACTAAAGAAAACATGAAATGTATTTTTCATCCAGAGAGACCAACTGGTTCTTTCATAAGGACATCCAGAGGACAATCTCTTGGGTGGAAGAGGACTAGAATTTTGGTTGCAACTTTGCAGGCACAGAAAAGATTTTCCAGTATTCACAGATGCAATAAGGGGATCTGACTCACATTAACCAAGCAGAAATGTCTGATATAAAATCCAGAATTTCAAATTATTTCATCATTAGCATAGCTCGTGTTGGAAATCGGTGCAAATTCTCCCAACGAAAAAGCTCTGTTGGAAAGAAAATTGTAATCAATGCACTGTGTGTTAAGCTCATAGTCATAGCAAGAAGAACCCATTGAAGACATTAATGCCCAGTGTCATCCTATCATTTGTAATGTACCCATCTTTTCTGTAGGAATAGTTTTACTCAACATTGTATTACTGTTTCATTTTTTAATTTTTTAAAATGTTTTTATTTCTGAGAGAGAGAGAGAGAGCGAGAGAGAGAGAGAGAGCATGAACAGGGGAAGGTCAGAGAGGGGGAGACACAGAATCTGAAACAGGCTCCAGGCTCTGAGCTAGCTGTCAACACAGAGCCTGAAGTGAGGCTCGAACCCATGAACCATGAGATCATGACCTGAGCCGAAGTCGGATGCTTAACAGACTGAGCCACCCAGGCACCCCTACTGTTTGAATTTGTTATGAAATATTTCCCCTAGACAGTATTGTAGATACCTTGACATACCATTGCTGTACGGAACCCTTAATTCTAAGATAGTGTGATAATTCTTTCTCTTTTGCCAAATGTTTTTTTCTGAGAACAGTCCTCTTCAATTAATTTGGTAATCTTATTAAGCAATTTTGGCCTTCAAGTTAAGTTAATTAGAGAATAGCCTTAGATATTAGTTCATGTTGACTTGATCAAATTTCCATTACTATACTTTTCTGAGAAGGAGGGCTCTAAATTTTATCATCCAAACTAAGGTATGTTTGATACTTGTTTTCCTGTAAACAGATTTTGCCAAGCAAACTGGTATATAACATTACACTACTTGCAGGTAATCTATATTTTTTCAGATCACTAATCTTATCTAGGGAATTTAGTTGTTTCCTCTTTTTACTTCAAAGTTCTGGGATTGTGGTTTTCTCATCTTTGACCTTTTTATGACTGCTTTCTTCCCTCTTTGTGGTTTCTTTAGACTCATTACACACTGTTCGTCATTCCCTTTTATTCCTCAAAACTTTCGTATTTCAAAGTATCCCTGCAGATATTAGAACTCTGATGTAAAAGAATACATGTGTGGTTGCATATTATCCTTAACAATCTTATTCTATTTTTTAAATTTGTGTTAATGTTTGTTTATTTTTGAGAAAGAGAGAGGGGCGGGGGTCAAGGAGGGACAGAGAGGGAGACACAGAATCCAAAGCAGGCTTCAGGTTCTGAGCTATCAGCACAAAGCCTGACATGGAGCTCAAACCCATGAACCACAAGATCATGACCTTAGCCAAAGTCAGATGCTTAACTGACTGAGCCACGCAGGTGCCCCCTCAACAATCTTATCAATACATCACATTCTATCACTTCATTCTGGAAATTTCTTTTAGGAAGATAAATTTTGGCACAATCTCAACACACAAAGTCCAAGTTACCACCCATGTATTTCCATTGGTAGAGACAATTCCATGTGCTCATATTATAAGTGGGACATTGACTGCCTTCTAGCTAATGGAATATATGTCACTTGCAGATCATGCCTCTGATATCTCTAAGGAGATCCTCTTTTTTTCCACCTCCGCCAGACAGAATCAGAGTCTCATGTGGAGGCTTCTGGGGCCATTGAAGGCAGCAGAAGCTTATGATTCAGTATTTATTGTCCCTGCCTTGCAGACTCTCTCTGGTCTGAGAAATAAGCTTATATTGAAGTAAGGTACAGTGATTCAGGTAATTTGCTAGAATAACTAATACTCCCTGCCTAATATGAGTGCCATTGCAAAGTAATTCATAAAAGCCCCACCAATAAAGGCCTATCTGAAAGTCATAAATACACTAGTGACACAATGTACTTATCAGAGCATATAAGACCTTTCAAGATGTTCTCCAGGCATCTTTTTACTGAGTTTAAATCATGATTTACTGCATTAAAAGTATATATTAATTGCAATTTTCTTAAGATTCTATTCATTGAACAATGTTTATCAAGGTCTTACTAATTTAAGTCTTATCATCATACAGCTGTTCAACTGTTCTGCACTCCCACTTTACCACTTTGCCACTAGTCTTTCTGTTCCATAATATATTATGCCCAGTGTTTCCTGGTTAATCTTCATAAGGCACTAATTAATCAACTCCCTCTGTGCCAACCCTCAATGCTTTCCTTTTTACCATAGCACAAAGTCTAAACCTTTTGGCCTTTTACTTAAACTTTTGTTATCTTCTCCAAATTACCTAAAAAGTCCAAAGGACCAGCTCTAATACTTACTAATTAAACACACACTATATTAAACCTTATGTTAGTCACTGTACAGTAATCTTCCTAACAAATAGCTTGCACTTTCCACTTCAACAGTGAAGATAATAAGCCTTTCAAAGATTGAATCTCATGCTTCAAACTGCATTGGTAGAAAGTGCCAGGGTTGAAGTTGAAAACTCACACCATTTTTATTTTAAGGTCTGTCTACATTCTGCTAGTAATTTTGCATTGCATTGTGCTTATTCATTTCAAAAAAAAAAACCAAGCAGAAACCTTTCAAGGCTATTTTAATATCAGTAAGAGAAAAATTATTATTATTTCATAAACTTAAAAAAATTTCTCAGACATTAAAAGCTTTCAAACTGATGGTTATAAATGTATAGGAAAATTAAATAAGGAAACCTAATAGTTATTTAGTGCACAATTTAAATATTAAGAACATTGAGAAGTAGTGCTTTATTTCTTTGTAAAAAAATCACCAAGTGGCATTTGAATACTGCTTACCTTCTTGTCATACAACTTACGAGAAGTAACTTCTTCACTTATATGAAGTGAGCATCTTTTCTAGCCTGGAAAATTGACATACCCCTTTGTCATGGACATTAACATGAACAAGTTTCCACCATGCTATCCTACACGTTTAATGTCATAAAAAATCTCCAAAAATTTCTTAAATGTGAAGCATTTTTGTTTTATTTTGTTTGTCAGCATCATTTCTTTTGAGGCAGTTTAATTCTCTGCAGCACATTTCCTCATTTATGTAGAGAAAGCTTGCTTTCAGTATGTTTTTCTGCTAGAGTCTCTTAAATGGTAGCAACGTAAACATTCTAACCTTCCACTCTTCCTTCTATAACTCTACTTATGTTCGATTCAAATTTTACTCCCAGTACTATCATTTTTTATTTATCTGTTGTATTTTAAACTTTATTGGCTAATTCCTTCTTTCACTTATCCGGTTTTGCAAAATGCCATGTAGGTTTACTACTTGGAAGACAGCAAGGCAACATGATTCTATCGTTCCCTGTCTCTGCATGACCTGATTAGCAAATATGCGGTGACCAATTACTGACAGACTTTGAAACAAGTAGCATAACTGGTCACTGAGCTTACTCTACATCTGTTAATTATGTAGCGGTTTCTAAACTCAAGACCTAGTAACAAAGTCCATACTTTATGGAATTTATTTACAAGTAATACGGCAACTTACATTTAAGCCATGTTGTTGCGTATTGGTGTCAGTTACCTAAACCATGGCAAGTCAAATTCACACATATCCACAAATGGTAATCCAATAGTCCATTCCATTTTCATGGACAGTCTTTCATTCTCTTAAAGATAATTTATTTGACTTCATCTGTCCTTGAAGTTCCTTCCCTTTCTTGATATTGACCTAAGCACTGAGGCACTGAGGTAGGGTCTCCTCCATCTTTAGCACATTTGTATTTGTGGTTTTTCTCTTTCCTACTTTCTCTCATCATTCTTTATATATATGTGTGTGTGTACACATCATTCTTTATATATATATATATATATACACATCATTCTTGATATATATATATATATATATATATATACATACATATATATATATCTCCTCCTAAACTTTTAGCTGGAATCTCAAAACTATGTACCTCCAAGGGGTAAGCACATAATACTATTGAGTAATACAATTGTGGCCAACTGAGTCATGTGCCTTATGGTAGACTGAGCATCTTCTTGGTTCCAGAAGAACCTCTCACAAGCCAGAAAGGGAACTCAATCCTCCTAAATTTTGGACTTTTTCCCCCAAAGTATAAAATTTTCTTGTATAAATATTGCCTTTGTATGGCAGTACCTCAAGCAATTAGAAACAAAATTGCTATCTGATCCAGCAATTCAAATTCTGTGCATATACTAAAAAAAAAAAGTGACACCAGGGACTCGGATAGTTATACCCCAATGTTCATAGCAGCATTATTCACAATAGACAAAAAGCTGGAAGCAATTCAATGTCCATTGAGAGATGGAAGGATAAACCAAATGTGGCATGGACATACAATGGAATATCATTCATCCTTAAAAAGAAGTTCTGACACATGTTATAACAAAATGAATCTTGAGGACATTATGTTAAGTGAAATAAACCAGTCTCAAAAGGACAAATAAGTATAATTTCAATAATATGAAGTATTTAAGGCAGTAAAATTCTTTGAAATGGTAAATAAATGGTAAATGGAATTGTGTTTACCAATGGCTGACTAAAGAGGAGAAAGTGTACTTCTTTAAAGGGAATAAATTTTCAGTTTTCAAATTTTATAAATGCTTAATGCTAGTAGACCATAACTGCTATGAACATAAAAACATGCATTATTTTTGAATGTTGACGATTCATTCATTCAAAAAATATGTGTAGGAAGGACTGAATTCAACTGTTTTAGGGCTTGATGCTGATAAAATATTCAAGTGGGCTCTTTAAGAAAAAGATGAATAATTGAATATATCGCTGACAGAAAAAAACTGTTTTGACTTATTGAAAAGAAGCAAAGCCTGGGCGCCTGGGTGGCTTAGTCCGTTAAGCGTCCGACTTTCGCTTGGGTCATGATCTCGCGGTTTGTGGGTTCGAGCCCCGCGTCGGGCTCTGTGCTGACTGCCAGCTCAGAGCCTGGGGCCTGTTTCAGTCTGTGACTCCCTCTCTCTCTGACCCTCCCCTGCTTGCTCTCTCTCTCTCTCTCTCTCTCCTAGAAATAAATAAAAATTAAAAATTAAAAAAAAATCTCTGAAGAGAAGCAAAGCCTGGTCTTAACGTTTACACATCTGATGATTCTATGAATTTCCCACATGCTAGCTCCTATTCTAAAAAAATTAACTCCCCTGCCAATTCTACTAATTACATAGTTCTGTGGGCCATTTTAATGTGATTTCTAGTTTTTCAAATCCATATTAAAAACTCTTGACACCTTTTTATATGGGTATAGCTAGAAATACTAGTCTAATTCAAAGTGATTGCAGCCCTACAGATATATTGGTCTAAACCCAAACATAATGTACCCCTTCTTAGATGAGTCTCCTTAGCAGATTTAAAAAATGTTCATCACCACCCCGAGGTGACTCATCATGAAGGAAACTGAGATAGAAGAAAGGTCTTAGTGGAAAGAGATAGTTAGCAAATTGCGGTAAAAATGGCAATCTGAGTTAATAACAAATGAAATGTTGAGAGAGCAGTTTACAACAAAATAAAAAAGGAAAGAGAAAATGATACTACAGAAAGTGGTAAAATGTCATTTAAAGTTAGCAAGGAGGAAGATATATGTTAAATAATCTTACTTGGATATTAAGATATAGACATAACCTAGGAACAAAGCTAATATGAATTATATTGCTATAGGATCTTGGATCAGGAAAATTTTATATTTGAAAAGGAGAAGGGAAAAGGACTAAAGAGGAAGTTGTGTACTCACAGAAGAATGTATTTATCAGAGCGTTTATAATAAAACAGGTGGAAGGAGATTCTGAAACAGAAGGCCAGGGCAATGAAGCAATGGTAATAGGACAGGGAATATATGAACTTGAATGAGTACTTGGCAAAGAGGGAATACCAGATTTAATCACTAATGATACAAGATATCACAAGGAGATATTCAAAAGAGGAAGAGATGAGTAGAATCAAGAAGATGTACTCGCCAACAACATTTGCCATCTGTTAATATGACAGTGTGTCATAAAGTAAAATTGTTCATAAACACTAATGAATCAACTTACAAAAATACAACCTGTGACATCTGATGAAGCACAGATAATTGAATGCTTGTCAATTTACAGATCAAGCAGAATGAATTGACAGCCTAAGTATTCAGACTGTCAACAAAGTGTATAGATCCTATTAAAAGGGAAATGTTACTCCAACTACTATTTTAAATTATAATGTCTTTATATTATTTATTAATAAACATGTTTTATTATGTTCAAGATACTAAGAAATTCTTTGAAAAAAGGTAAGAAGATGATATTTTGGGGAGCCTGGGTGGCTCAGTTTGTTGAGCATCCAACTTCGGCTCAGGTCATGGTCTCACCGTTCCTGGGTTTGAGCCCTACGTCAGGCTCTGTGCTGACAGCTCAGAGCCTGAAGCCTGCTTCGGATTCTGTGTCTCCCTCTCTCTCTGCCCCTCCTTGCTCATTCTCTGTAGCTCTGTCTCTCAAAACTAAGTAAACACTAAAAAAATTTTTTTAAATGATGTCTAGGATACTAAGTTTTAGGGATGCCTCAAATCATATCTTTCATTCATAGAAAATTATGCAAATGTACATAAAATCACAGAACATTTGGAGGAAAATGAATGTTGACCAAAAGCGTATACTGCAAATTTTATTGCCATTGAATTGGTAAATGGTTAAGAATTTTTTCCTATGGTAAGCAGGAAACAGCCTCCTTGACCTCCACTGCAGCAACTTCTTACTTGACACATCCCCAAAAGCAAGGGAATCAAGAGCAAAAATAAATGATTGGGACCTCATCAAGATTAAAAGCTTCTGCACAGCCAAGGAAACCACCCAGAAAATTAATAGGCAACCAACGGAATGGGAAAAGATAGTTGCAAATGACATATCAGATAAAGCGTTAATATCCAGAATCTATAAGGAACTCACCAAACTACACGCCCGAAAAACAAACAACCCAGTGAAGAAATGGGCAGAAGATATGAACAGACACTTCTCCAAAGAGGACATCCAGATGGCCACCAGACACATGAAACGATGCTCAGCATCCCTCCTCATCAGGGAAATACAAATCAAAACCACACTGAGATACCACCTCACGCCAGTCAGAGTGGCTAAAATGAGCAAATCAGAGGACTCCGGATGCTGGCGAGGATGTGGAGAAACGGGCACCCTCCTGCACTGTTGGTGGGAATG
>NW_024083249.1:0-7061 GCF_003009895.1 Hyaena hyaena | reverse complement strand
AAAAAAAAAAAAAAAAGAATTTTTTCCTATGGTTTCTTATGATATGGTTGATTTTGTCATGGAAAAAGCAATAATATATCAGATTGTGGAAATGGAGAGTATCTTCAGAGACTACCAGGGCAATAAAATAAATATTCAGAGATCTTAGGGGTGCGGTTTATTTCTGCTTTAGCAACATTCATCATTTTCTCCAGAATGGATGACATGGAGGCAATAAGGACTAAAAAGGAAACTAAAATATACACATCTCACTGTTGCATGGAGGTAATAGACAATCCCCACTGTAAGGGTCTCCACATAATCATTTTGCTTGATCTTGTCACAAACTTTTCTTTCTATCATTAGATCCTTGATTTTCCAATTCTTGAAAATTCATAACAGGTAGACAAGTGAAATGGTCCAGGCTTTTGTTCATTCAAGAAACAGACAATGATAAAAGGGACCTTGGTTAAGACAGAATAAATATTATAAATATTATAAATATTTTTGGATACTACTTAAAATTCTGATTTAGTCTATAAAGATAATGGTTATTATAAAATAGACTTAAACACACTTATTGAAAATACAGGTGTTTTCTTACCCTTTATTATAAAAATGTTATGTACACTCATTTAATAGGAAATCTGAAGAAATGACTTAAAGCTTAGGTTTTAGTGAGATTATGAAATAAATGAACACAAAAATTATTTGGTTCCAATAAAGACAATATTTTTGGCTATAGTCACTTATTGCATTAAAGATAAGGTTTTAAATCCAAAGTTTTAAGAATTCTAAGTGAAAAAAATAGGCCTCCATATTTCAATTTCCTGGGAAAATAGTTTGAATATTGATTATTTAGTTGTATGTGAAAATCTCTCAAAAAAGTGATTTGAGATTTCCCTAGACATAAATGCAGTAATCACTCTGCAATCATTTAATAACATACACTTTGACTACTACTACTACTACTACTATTAGTAGGAATTGTCCCACGTACTTCCATGTTAGTGTGGTCTACTATGTCCAGTAGAAATTAAATCATTTTCCTTAAATTTAGGAACTAAGTGCCCCTTATCAATTAATAAATTCATGATACCAAAGGTCATACAAAAATATTACTACATTTAGTATTAGAGGCTCTACGTATTTTTAAAGTAATTTAACTCATAGGTTATTGTTCGTTTTATGTTATTAGCATCTGTTTTCTGTAAAGGTAGTCAAAATGGAATGTTTCAAATCAGTAAAGAAATGACTTAAGATGTAACTGTTAATAACATAAACTTTTGAAACAAGTAAGTAGCATATAAGACATGAAGTTCTGCTCTTTCTCTTTTTCTTTCCTCCCTTATTTCCTTTTTCTTTCCTTTTTTTATTTTTTCTTTATTTTGTATTTCAAATATTTTTTCTTTCCAAAGCATTGTTTTCAATTGAGTTAACTACTGTGGATGTGTTTCTAGGGAATAAATGCATAATAGACAGGAGGATGCTACTGTACAAGAAAAAAAGTACTTGGATGCAGATTTCCTTGAGAGCAATATCTGTTCTAAAGGAATTTCTAAATGTAATAAATGAAAATACTACTTGTAATTATATATATATATAGTATGCATATATATGCATACTATATATATATACATACATACATATATATACTACACACACACACACACACAAACACGCACACACACACACACACTTTTTGGCCATAGATGTATGAGAGGTAATTTTGTTGTTGCTACAAGTTTGCTGATTAACAGTTATTTCTCATATCCAATTATCAGTTTTAACTACTAAGTTTATTTCATTCAAATGAAAAATCTATTTCCTAACTTATTCCTTATTATATTTTACTTTAGCATATTATAAAGCATAATTGTATTTCTTCAAGAGTTTAATAAGACTATCTTTATAGAGCATTTCACTTTTAATCTATCAAAAGCATCAATTCAGTAATAATCATTGAATATCTGATGTGTACTATCTGCTGTATATGCATTGAGACTGTGCACAAAAGCAGATATATCCTGGGACTCCTTAGAAAGAGTGAAATGTGAATAGAGTAGATGGAGAAGACTTAATAAAGGAGGGAAAAGGGATGGATATTGAAGAGTTAAAATGATTTACTGGGTGGCTCAGGCGATTGAGCATAGTATTCTTGGTTTAGGTTCAGGGTTTGTAGGTTGGGCTCTGGGTTGGCAGCATAGAGCCTGCTTGGGATTCTCTCTCTATCTCTCTCTCTACCTCCCCCCCCTCCAACAAGTAAACTTAAAAAAATGACTTCTGCTAATAGAGAATGAAATTGCTGTGTGGAAAAGAAAAGAAAAAAAAGAGTGACGTCATCAATATAGTGCTCTAGGATGTTCCCAACGTCAGTCCCCCTAACAAGAAATCCAGCTATTAACTATCCATAAACAAGACAGCATTGCCAAAACCCCAGAACATAGGGGTGAGGCTGAAGCACTCCCTGGGCCACACAGACCAAGAAAGACCGCATCAGAAAGGCAAGAGCAGCCCTCCACTGCCCATATTCGCCTCCGAAGGCAGGCAGAGCACTTCAGAGATGGCCTGGGCCTATGGTTTCTCCGATGGAATAAATAGCTTATGCTGGAGACACAGTCTCCCCAGTGTTGCAGGTCACTTCCCAGATGGTGGGCAGAGGCAAGTAGCTCTCTCTACTTGTCAGCCAGAATCTTAAGTTAATATAGAAGCCTTACCTAGGTTTAATCATGTATATTATCCAGAGGGTCTCAATAACACATTGCTCTCTCATGACTGGGTCCCTGAAAATGGATCTCCCTGTGGGAATGGTGGGAGGACCATACAGTCCTAGGACAGGAGGTGAGGAGCCTCTGATTGCCGAGATCGAGCTCTAGGATCAACCAGTAGTCTTGTCCTCTCAATGACCCCTTGCAATAATGTGTGTACCTCAAAGGATTCAAAATACTGGAGCTATTTGTGAAGGTCAATTTAATGTAATGTACTGGGTAAATTGCAGATTCCAATTAGCTCTTTCATACAGGACAAAAAGACTGAGTTGAAATTTACTTTAATGGCTTTTGTGGCAAAAACATTGAGCCAAGAAAGACGTTGTCCTGTGGAATAAAGCCAAACCCATTAATCAGACTGTAGTGGATGCTGCATCAAATGACAGTATATGCTAAGAAAATTACACATATGCATTATGACCACAGGAAGAGTGTGAGAAGTCAGAAAAAGCACTTCAAAAGCAAAATATAAAGAATGGTTTCAAAGATTATGCAGTGCATCTCAAGACAGAGAGCTGCATTTTTCACATGCTTAACAAATGTCTATTCCTTAGAGTAACAAAGAAAATAAATAAGAAGATTATCAAATCTAATTTTCTCAACAGGTTACTGAAAAGGATAAATTATTATTTAATCTTTAACACATGTATCAAGAATCTACATATTGTCAGCATCTCTAATTGTATTAAAATTGATTAAACTTATCTAAGAAAATACTCTCCTGAAATCACATAAAAATAATATATGCAACTGCTCTTTCAATGTACATTCATACAGGGATATAAAGCAACCATTTTACTAAACCTACATAGAATGATCAATCTGAAATAAGATTCAGAAATTTAAAATATAAAGTCACCAGGAGTCAATATGAAAAGAACAGAATAAATGAATCTGGATGTAATCTCCAGAAAAAAACAGAATAAAAGTGCAAGAATTGTATTTTTCCATAAAGCAGGTTAGATGTCAATCTTTTAAAAGTAATTCATATACTTTTAATATTGGTCAGAAAAATCTAGAAAAATAAATACCATTGAGTCTAGAGAAGTGGAAAAAATAATCTGCCTGAGTCAGAAAAGCAGAATATCAAATTTGCAGCAAAGGTAGCATAGACAAACAGATCTTCATGAAAATCAAGATATTTGTGTATGATGCATTGCCTACGGAAAAAAAATCTGTTTCTCAAACTCTTCATTTTACTACACACAATTTATGAGTAAAAAGTCAACAATGTATGCTTCAACAAGAATAAAAGCATATCATGGTCTTTTGGCAATAAAGTATAATAAAGACAAATTATCACATACTTTTCTGCTTCCTTGTTTGTTTTTTGTACTTTTGACTTTGCTCTCAAGTCAACAAGGAGGATTTGGAGATACAGTGACACGGCTATGTATAAAATAAAGCAAATACGAAAAAGCTAAATAACTAAAATACTATATAATATAGCTGTTTTGGACTGAATTATATTCCCCGAATTTATATGTTGAAGTCCTAACACCTAGAACTTCGAAATGTGATAATGGCAGACAGGTCTTTTAAAGATAATTAAGTTAGGGGCACCTGGGTGGCTCAGTCAGCTAAGCCTCTGACTTCGGCTCAGGTCTTGATCTCACAGTTCATGAGTTCTAGCCCCGCATTCGGCTCTGTGCTGCCTTCAGATCCTCTGTCTCCCCCTCTCTCTGCCCCTTCCCCACCACTTGCTCTCTTTCTCTCTCAAGTATAAATAAACACTAAAAAATAAGGGAACAGGGTGAGCATAAGCAGAATATTACTGAACTTTTCTTATCTCAAATCTGAAATTCTGTATTCAGGAAAATTATAGCTTCAACACTTAAAATGCAATAAATGCCAATACAGATATATTTAAGTTTCCTGACACTAAATCAAATAAAGACATTTTTGTTACCTAAAAAAAAAAAAAAATTCTAACGATAACCTGGAATTTGAATCAAAAGTAACTATTAAGGATACACATGTGAATACTGCCTACAGGTTCTGGTTAAAATACCTGACTGGAAGTCAGAGGTTAAAGTGCTTATAAAATTTTATCACTCACTTGCCTTGTGCTATGAGTAAAGTCATTTAAATACTTAGCGCCCTATTTCTCAATCAGTGCAACCTCCTTTGCCACATGACACCAGGGTCAGAATATTATATTATCATAAAAGCTAATATCCATTCTGTATTCGACTTGAACTCTCTGATAATTTTTCCCCTCCTTCCATCGTTGTCTTCAGACAAGGAGATAGAAGCTAACTGACTTATTCAAGGGCACCAGGCCAGCCAGCATTATGCTATTGATTTAAATTAATAGTTTTTATTTTCCCAGTTGGATTGACCCCCGGAGCACTGTCAACTCTAATTCCATTTCTATAAAATAGGAATAATAATACTTAACACCTAAATTAGTGGAGCATCTCTGTCATTATTCTCTTACACATTTTTTGAGCACAGAAAGAAAGGTCAGTCTTTCAAATTTCAAGTTGCTTAGAACCGAGAAAAGACAGCTTGCGAGATATTATAACTCTGTTTGATTTGGGGATGGACTGACATTTGGCAGAGGAATTAGTTTTTTTCACTGTTGCTCAGGGTAGTGACATTATATTTTTTTATTTTTTTATTTTTAATAAAGTACATCCGAATTCAAGTATGCAGACATTATTGTCATTATCAAGTGTTACCATGGGAGACTGTTATTCATGAGAATATTTTGACCCCTCAACTTAGGAGTCCATCCCTCCCAACAGCTCAAACATTGTTGTTTTAATCTACCTTGTCTTGTATTTTTCACATACCATTTTAATTATTTGATAATCACTTATTGGATTACTTGATTTTTTGAAATTAGATACAGTTTTTATTTTCCATTATCTGCTCTTCCTCCAATCGTTTGCTTATTTATAAATTCCATAGGGCAGCGATGTCTGCTTATTGTTATTGTTGTGGCGGTTACTGATATTATTATTATTATTATTAGTGATTTGACACATAAAACATACACCCTTTTACACAAGTGTTACCCATGTTGGCAAAGGTCACAGATGTAGTGCCAGACCTCTTGATCCCTGGACCAGTAACTTTATTTCCTGGCACCATGCTGTTTATCTCTATATATCTACATCTATCTATCTATCTATCTATCATCTATCTATCTATCTATTATCTATCTATCTATCAATCATCTATCTATCTGCCTGTCTGTCTGTCTTTATTCCTGGTTAAAATGCTTTCTTCTTATTTTCTTTTTACATGTTTATCATTTTTCCTTTTGTGTATGTGTGTATGTATGTGTCTGCCATTTGATACTTTTCCCAAAATAGATAATCGCCTGCAAAATTATGTGCATTTGGAAAGATAAAATGTCAATTACAATGTTTAACACTCAGAAATGCCATATAATTGTCCTAAGTTAGGAAATCGTGCAGGATCACTTCAGTTCCCCTCATTGACTAGATAATCTCTATCTCAATTTAAATCCCAGTTGCAATGATTAGCTCAAATAATGTGTGTATCCCATTGACATTACACAGCAAGGCAAATTTCAACTTTTACTTTTAGTATCGCCTCCACCGTGGCTCATATATTACCAGAGAAAATGGATTTTGCTTACATATGAAATTATACATTATTTCCCAAAAGGGAAAAGAGTTTTGCACATAAGATGAAACTGGCAAAAAGGAGAATGTTTTCCACCATAGTCTTAAATATTGTATTATACCCAACAAAAGCATAGCACTCTGTTACAAACTGCTCATTTACAAGTACTTTGCAAATATTCTAATTTATTGTCCTGACATCCCCAATTGAGGTTGGTGAAATAATACAGATATTCCACAATGTTAACAGTGCCAACATTGCTGATCTAAATTTAAGAAAAGAGTATTTTGCTGTCTTCGGTATATTTCATACTTAGAGGGTTAGATCCACGTTGCCATAAAACATACCTAAGTTAATAAAAATGATCATGTTTTGTGGTTTGCAAATCACTCAATGTTAATCTTTTCTATTATTTACACTGGTGAATTTATAAAACAATTTCTCATGCTATATATAATCCGATTGTCAGTTTGAAAATAGCTTTAGAAAAATCTCAGTGAAAAATATGAACTCTTAGAAGGACTTTAATTATTATTTTTAAAAATATAAGTCACTATTGAGATTGAGAGGGCAAGATGGCGGAGAAGTAAGGAGCTCCGTACTTGCACTAGCGCCCATACATCACACAGAAAAGATCTGAAGCCATTGGAAACCTTACAAAACCTGAGAGATTGGGAGAAAAAGGACGCAGAATCCACTGAGAGAGCCTTCTAA
>NW_024083248.1:12080-18961 GCF_003009895.1 Hyaena hyaena | reverse complement strand
CACTGGAGCCCGCTGCTGTGGGAGAACCAGAGCTCTCTGCTCCCTGACAGCCAGGCGCCCCCTCTATCACCACTCTGAGTCACTCACTTCCACCTTCTGCACTTTGGGCAGGTGTCTGTCCGGAGCAGCAGAGACCATCCATGGAGCCCTAGCTCCAAGGGTGTGTGGGAAATGTAGATTTCAGTTTTTTCCAGAGGCGAGCTAATACACAGCCAGACATGGAAGGAGGGGATTGGCACTCTTGTTTAATGACTCAGTCTGCAAGATCCGCCACAGAATCAAAAAAAGAGTGACAAAATTGGTTCTTTACACGCTTCACTTTCTGAAAGGCATGAGAAGGGTTAGTTATCCATTGTGTTGTCATAAGGACATCAAGAGGCTTTCTCTTAGTCCAGAGAGCACTGGCCACCAGAGTCCCTTGCACTCGCCTCCTCAGTACAGACTGGCCCAGCTTCTAACTGCCGGCACCTCCTTGCTGCTGGAGACTCCTTGGCTGCTTAGACAGTGGGCTGAAGTGTGGAGATGGCATTCCTGGGACACTTCAGCTAGTACTCCAGCGGCCTTGCCCCTTGGCTGGGAGAGCTCCGCACAAGGCTCCCCTGTGGCCCGGGTTCCTGTTTTCCACAGTGGTGGGCTTCTGTATGGTGGGTGGCTAGATAGCCATGATTAGCTGCTATCTTCTTCCTTTTCTCACTTCCCATCCCCCACTGCCTTCACCTCCCAAATAAACAAGTTGGTGCAGAATCCTTGTCTCCAGGTGCATCTGGGACAATGCACACTAAGGCATGTGTGCCAAAGCATGCACACGTGTGAGGCCTCATGCTGGCTCCGGGTGTTGGTGTACCAGGTGTGAGGCTGCATCTGTGACCTTGCATCTGCTCTTGCCAGTTTGCAAAGTCGTCCTACTCCTGGTTCTCACCCTCTTTGCAGGGGAACCAGAGGGCTCCAGGACACTCCCCGCCACGTGCTACCCACACCACACTGATGCCACGGCCAGGTGTGCACGTATAGGCATCACCCTCGCCAGAGTTCTGCCCAGCTGCTCTCTGCCCCTTCTCCCCACATCACTTTTACTCCATCTGCCCTCAGACCATGATGATATGCCTTGAGGTTCACATATGAACATGGCCATCCTCGGTTTAAAAGGTGACTGCTGTGTCCTGCTCGTTGCAGGTGAGGTTGCTGCCAGCTCCATTATGGGCTCACATAACAAATGTCCCCCCACCCCTTGCAGCCTGCTGGATGCCAGGCTCCATGCTGGGCTCTGGCACTTGGGGATGCATCATCTACTACAGAATCGCCCCTCCTCCTTCCCTCCTGCCCCAAGGGTCTGCCCGGGAGCAGCCTCCCAGCAGCTTAGTGGCAGGGAGCCCACATTCTTAAATTATACCTTAGGCAGGTGGTGAGAAAAGCCTAGTCTCCTTACAGCATCCGTGTGGGTTGTTATCATCCCTGACCCACAGATAAGGAAAACTGAGGCTCATAGAGGTTGAGTGACATTCTAGGGTCACTTGGCAGCAGTAGTAAGTGGCAGTGCCGGGGCTGGAATCAGGAAGGTCTGACTCAGGGTCTGTTCTTGTTCCCTGGCATGTCCTGGCTTCTCCAACACAGGACATCCCAGAATGATGGGCTACTAGCATTGACGCATCACTGTAATGCAGCCATTAACCAGGAGCTTCTACATGATCTTAGCATTGCAGACTCCACAGTGAAGCTAACAAATCTCTTGTCTTCACAGGGCACCCCTTTATTGAAGAATAGATACAAGAAACAAGATCACTTCAAATGGAGCTGAGTGAAGGTGACTGAGTGGGGTGATGGGAGGAAAAGGCATTGGGGAGGCATTTCTACTTCTGTGTAACAACGACCCCAACACTTAGTGGTTTTCAGAGGTGACCATTTCTTGTCTTGATATGCGTGGGTCGGGAGCCTGGGAGCAGCACAGCTGGGTGGTTCTGACTCATGGGCTCTGAGCTGGCCAGCAAGGTGTTGGTTGGGGCTGCATCAACTGAAGGGCTGGGAAATGTACCTGTAAGCTCACACGTGTGGTCGGTCAGTGGCCAGAACATCAGGACCTTACCACGTGGGTCCCTCCAGGGCTGCTCACAGGACAGCTCAGCTGACTTCCCAAAGGGTGAGGTAGACATGCACATTAGGAGTGAGATGCGCACAGGTGACGTGTGTGCACACACGTGTGTGCACATGCAGATGTACCCACGCACGTGTGTGTGCATGCGCATGCACACGCAGGCTCCACTTGCTCTCTTTTTCTGCCACAGCTCTGAGGAAACGGAAAACAAAAGCAAAACATGAACCCTCTACAGCTGCTCCTGAGGCTGCCGCCTCCCCTGGCTTGCTTTTGTTTCAGGGCCCCTGACGATGGCTTTGGAGAGCCTTCCAGCTAATGGAGGGCTCATCTGCTCTGCGCTGCATCCCCTGTGGTGAGGGAGCGTCACACACTTCTGTTGGCCATTCCGGTCTTCCATCACCTGCCAGAGTAGGGGGCAGCGTGGCCTATGTCGGTGTGTGCCGACGCCACTTGGAATTACTGGACAGGAGGCCATGGTCCCTTTAGCATAAAGGGTTACATTCAGGAATCCAGAACACATGTGGCTGGGAAACCCCTGCTTTCCATCTTCCTTGATACCGGCAGGTGCACAGGGGAGGTTGGGTGCTGCCAGAGGAGCCCACCTGTGACAGTGGGCCCGGATATTTGGAGAACAGAGTGGGAATTCTGTCCCCCTTTTGAAAAGAAGTTATCCCCTTTGTCCAACAGTCTGTTTATGTTTTCCATTGGAAAATTGTGGTTTCTCCGTCCAGAGGACATATGAGGTGTCCAAACACATACGTAGGTGTGTGTGTGTGTGTGTGTGTGTGTGTGTGTGTGTGTACAGGTCACAGACTCACTGTGGTACAGATACCTTTCCTCACCACCCAAGTCCACACATGGGGCCTCCAGCAGCCCTTCGGCCACCACTCAACATTCAGCAACAGCAACTGCTCTCTGAGAGAGGACCGACACCCTGACTTTTGTGACCACCGTGTCCCTGTGTGACTGCTTATGGTTTAATTCCCAGGTAGGCACGTCTTGGCTGAGACACCGAGGTTTGGCTTCATTCAGGTGGATTGGGACANAAGCAAAACATGAACCCTCTACAGCTGCTCCTGAGGCTGCCGCCTCCCCTGGCTTGCTTTTGTTTCAGGGCCCCTGACGATGGCTTTGGAGAGCCTTCCAGCTAATGGAGGGCTCATCTGCTCTGCGCTGCATCCCCTGTGGTGAGGGAGCGTCACACACTTCTGTTGGCCATTCCGGTCTTCCATCACCTGCCAGAGTAGGGGGCAGCGTGGCCTATGTCGGTGTGTGCCGACGCCACTTGGAATTACTGGACAGGAGGCCATGGTCCCTTTAGCATAAAGGGTTACATTCAGGAATCCAGAACACATGTGGCTGGGAAACCCCTGCTTTCCATCTTCCTTGATACCGGCAGGTGCACAGGGGAGGTTGGGTGCTGCCAGAGGAGCCCACCTGTGACAGTGGGCCCGGATATTTGGAGAACAGAGTGGGAATTCTGTCCCCCTTTTGAAAAGAAGTTATCCCCTTTGTCCAACAGTCTGTTTATGTTTTCCATTGGAAAATTGTGGTTTCTCCGTCCAGAGGACATATGAGGTGTCCAAACACATACGTAGGTGTGTGTGTGTGTGTGTGTGTGTGTGTGTGTGTGTGTACAGGTCACAGACTCACTGTGGTACAGATACCTTTCCTCACCACCCAAGTCCACACATGGGGCCTCCAGCAGCCCTTCGGCCACCACTCAACATTCAGCAACAGCAACTGCTCTCTGAGAGAGGACCGACACCCTGACTTTTGTGACCACCGTGTCCCTGTGTGACTGCTTATGGTTTAATTCCCAGGTAGGCACGTCTTGGCTGAGACACCGAGGTTTGGCTTCATTCAGGTGGATTGGGACACGGGCCTTCTTTGGCTGCCTCAGACACTCCCTTCTGCTGCTCGGGGCGACCGGGGCTTCTGTGTTCTGGCTGCTTTGTGTCCCTTGTTTTGTGTGGATGGGCCCCATTCATCTGTTTTCCTGCCGAGACACAGGAGGCCTCCTCCAGCTCAGGACTCAGGGAGTACATTACTCGGTCCAAGTCATTGCAGGATTATTTATAACCTCAGTACCCAGAGCTTGTCATATCGCTGCTTTGAAGAATGAAGAGGGGGATGCAAAATGAGCAGCAGGCCAGCTTCTTAGAGTGGAAGATCAGAAAGGACGAGCAGTAGCAAAGGTCTCTTTGCAGAGAGGGAGCATTTGAAAGTGAATGCGTGAGGACTCCAGGCGAGGGTCTCTGTTTTAGAAGGTTCTGGCCAGGCCTCCCTTCCCTTCCCCCTTGTTCCTTCTCAGGTGCTACCGTTATGGGCTGGATCACTCTGGGTGCTGGGTTGTCCATTCCTGATGGCCTCTACTCCATTGTGTGTGTGTGTGGTCTGTGGCCGTATCGATTCCTTGTGGGTCATATGTCATGGCCTGCTAGTTAGTTTCTTTTAGTTTCTTACTTTCTTAAAAGTCAGGTCTTTTGTCCGATTGCTGTGAGGAGCCTGATGGCAGGAAGTGGTGTCTGGTCCATGCTTAAGAGGAACCACACACATGAAGGGGTTCGCTGTGGTCAGACCCGCCCAACTTTGTTCCAAAATACGTGTTTGTCCCCACCCAGGGATCTCAGGTCTTAATCTTTCCCTCTCTGCCTGCTGAATTGGATCATTTCCTATCATAAAGTCTTGTGTGTACTGGTGTTTGTACTGAGGAGCAGACTTGTGGGTCCGAGGGTACCCTGACCTTCCAGGTAACAACGTCTTTCATACAACTGAGCACATACATGTGCCCTGTGATGAGCCAGGGACACAGGGAGCCGTGTTGATGGCCCATTATTCGTGGACACCTGCCAGTAGACAGGGCCCTGCTGTGGGGAAAGCCTGAGCAGGGGAGAGGCTGGACGTTAGAGGTTGAGACTTCCTCATCCCACCTAAACTACAGCTTTGACCCACTGACTGGGGTCTGGCCATTTCCCCACCTCCCAGGCCCTGGGCAGGCCATATGGACCTGGACCTGTCTTCTCTCAGCCATGCGCTTCTAAATGCTGTAAACACGCTGTTTGCTGGCACTTCCCAAGTCACGTCTCTACTTGTCCTTGAAGCACAGGCTAGCCAGCTCTCTCAGGTCAGTGCAGCCTTGAAGAGTGAGGATGAGGGGCTGGACACCCCAGAGCTGTGAACGTTGGAGCTTGCTGTCCCTAATGCCACTGTCTGGGGCTGGTGCCTCAGCAACCATCACACAGGGGCCCCACGACTAGAGTTGTAGGGGAGTGTTATGTTTACCTGGTGTGAGGTTCATGGCTTGGATCAGATTATCTGATGGGTCTTTCACCCCACAAATGGTGCCAATGTCATGACAATAGACTTGATTTGGATCCATCTCTGTGATGTGGCTATGAGATCCAGGAGACACACAAACTGCGAGATCATGATGTGAGCTGACGTCGGATGCTTAACTGACTCTGACCTGCCCAGGCTCCCCTATTTTTCCCAATTCCTTTAATAAAACCACACATATTCTGAATGTGTGTGTGTCATGAGTGTGCCAGCAGGAGCTTTCACACTTGCCCCCCATCCCCAGTAGGTATTCTAGTACCCGATTCCAGCAGATTTGTGCAGGGAGGTGAGTTCCCACCACCACCAGGCTATTCTCAGACACCCCCTGCGTGTCCGACAGTTCAACACAAATCCAACACTCTGTAACTAGAGGTGGCCTCAGATCCCACAGGTCAGTACTAAGGTCTGCAAGCCTGCCCTGCCCCCACCCCTTCACATACCTGTTGCAAGCCTGGCTCGGTAGCTCATGCTTCTCACCGAGCGACTAGATATCAGAGGTGCCCGTGCCTCCCCTACTTGAGGTCACTTGGTGTGTGAGAGTGGCTCACAGAGCTCAGGACCTGCTTTACTCACTAGAGAACTGTCTTTCCCTCAAAGGAGCATGACTCGAGAGTAGCCGAGTAGGAGAGAGGCAAGGGCATGGGGTGGGGGAGGAGCACCGAACTACCATGCCCTGTGGGCACCCCACTCTCTCTGAACCCCCAGGAGGGCCCTAACTAAACAATCTGAACCCGTTCTTTTGGGTTTTTATCAAGGGTTCATTCCATAGAACTGACTGATCAAATCATTGGCTTTTGGGGATTGATTCCAGCAGGTGGGACTGTAAGTTCACCTCCTTAGGTGCTTTCCAAACGTCTCCTCACTGACAAGAACCCATGTGTGGTGGAACAGCCATGTCACCATCATGGCTCTGCAGTGATTTCAGGGACTGAGGACAAGTGACCAAATATGATAAGAAAAGATGTCCCCAGGGCTGCCCTTGCTCAGAAAATCCCCAGTCTTTGGGGTACTGGGAGCCAGGAATGTTGACAAAGATCAAATGGATATGAGGAATATGTTTTGGAATCTGAATGGCGAATCTCTCCTTTGGGTTCATCATGCTTTTGCACCTGGGTAACCAGGACCTGGATCAGGAGCCAAAGGTGAGCAGTACCTGCGAGTGTCCAAGCCCCCCTTCCATCACTCACCCAGGTAACCTCTATACTGACCAGATGGGGTCTGGTTTGCTCTCTGGCTGCTACGGTTGGAGGGCAGCACCTCGAGGCTGGCAGCTCACGTGGACTTGAGCTCACACAGCCTCCCGCGAGCCTCGGGCCCTCTTGTGCACAGTGAGGACCGTGCTGGACCTGCCAGGTCGCTGTGAAAATCATCCAGAGCAGGTGTCAAGGCCCAGCTCTGGGCTGGGCACCTAGTAAGGGCTGAGTGATGGGCATCCCTCATCTACATCATCACT
>NW_024083248.1:6337-11222 GCF_003009895.1 Hyaena hyaena | reverse complement strand
TTTTTTTTTTTTTTTACAAATAGTTTATTGTCAAGTTGGTTTCCATATAACACCCAGTGCTCATCCCCAGAAGTGCCCTCCTCCATGCCCATCTCCCCCCTCCCCCCCACTTCCATCAGTCCTCAGTTCGTTTCTCAGTATTCAAGAGTCTCTCATGGTTTGCCTCTCTCCCTTTCCCCCACCATTTCCCCACCTCTTCTCCCCCACGGTCCTCCAGTAAGTTCCTCCTAATCCTCCTATACGTGCAATCATATGATATTTGTCCTTCTCTGCCTGACTTATTTCGCTCAGCATAACACCCTCAAGGTCCATCCATGTTGCTACACATGGTCAGATTTCATTCTTTCTGTCTTGTAGTATTCCATGGTATAGATAAACCACATCTTCTTGATCCATTCGTCCGTTGATGGACACTTAGGCTCTTTCCATGTTTTTTAGCTGGATACATTTGAGTTCCCAAGTCCCTTTCCTTTGTTTTGCAGAGTGGGAAGGCATCACTGTCAATGGCTGCCGTGTATTTCACAGTCTTCCTGATAGTTCAAGGTTGCGTGATAGGATCTAATTGTCCAGGTTCTGGACATTCAGGCTTGTCTCCTTTGTAAAGTGGTGTCACTGATGTCTGGGTACTTGAAAACGGGGTCGGTTGTGGGGAGAGATTCTGGAAATACCAAGTAGAGAGTGCAGGGAGGTCAGCTACACTGTCCAGCACACTTATTCCTTCTTGTGCTGCCTTGCAGGGCACAGGGCACAGGGCACAGAGTTCTGGAGCCACAGGCCCCCTTCTGGGGTTGCTCCCTAACTTCTGGGATGTTCAGGTCCTGGGCAAACAATGCCAGTTAAGGGGATGTGCACCAGAGGGCTTCGGGAATGATCCTTTAGCTTCTGGGAGGAGATGGCTTTCAGGGTGGAATTCTAGGTCAAAAGACCAGCAGTGTGACTGCTTGGGGGCTGGGGCTGGGGATGGTCCACTGAGGCTGGAGAAGGGATCCCAGGGTAGCTGGGACCTCACGGGTCCCCCAGCTCATGTCCTCCTGTGGCTCTCCCGTAGTGGAAGCTACCTGCATCCTAAGCATGTGTTCTCTCTTGTTGCAGGTCTGAAGGGGAGAGCTCCCGGAGTGTCAGGTATGTGTGTCAGCGGCCTCTCTTTGTGCGTCTGAGTTCTGCGAGTGGTTGGCTTCGGTGAAACCATATGCTTTGATGTCTCTGTGATGATGTCGCCCTGGGTCGGAGGCCTGCAGCCTTGCTGCTCCAGGCCCTGGCCTGCCACCCGAGGACTGTGGCCCTGCCGTGTGCTGGCTTGGTGTCTTGGGGCGGGAGCACCAGCTTACTTTGCAGGCTCACTTGGTTCCAGAGTGACCTTTGTGGCAGTCACGAGCTTGGGGGTGGTTCCATCCACTCAAGGGCAGCAGTTTCCGGTTTACCTCGGCTGTGACATATGTAGGATGAGAAGCATCTCAGCTCAGACAGTCCCTGGGCCAGACTGGGCCAGATGGGGGAAGTCTCTGGGCTGTTGGGTGGAGGGACAGACTCCGAGCAGCCCTGATTGATGCGACGTCTCCACAGCCCAAGGAGCTCACAATGCCTGCAGTAGAGACCCCTGCCTCTCCTCACCCCCACCAGTGGCGCGTGGAGAGTCAGCATGCAGTGGGGTTACAGCTGGGGGTACTAACTGGATCAAGGAGAGGGACTCCCAAGGAACCAGAACCCCAGGGTGCTCTTGCCTCAGCCCAGGGCCTGGGGCCAGGCAGGTCCAAGGCATGAATTGAGGGACCAAGATGGCCATGAGGGATGGGAGACACGGGCTGGTGATGACGATGGGGGAGGAGAGGAGGAACATGGAGTGGATTTAAGGGCCACAGGGACGCCCAGGCCCATTGTCAGCGGATTTCCTGTGTCTGAAATCGCTCCATCACCAGGCTGGGGACACAAGTTGAGCATCCTGAGCCTGGGGCTGGGAGATTTGCACTTGTGGATGGGGGGTCCCCTAGGCAGCCTATGGCCAGAGAGGTGCAGATGGATGGCAGGGAGATGCATCATGGGGAGACTGCTGGAATCATCATGGTGAGGCCCTGCTGTGTACTGTGCACTTGGCTTGGGCTTAGCCCGGGAGACATGTGTGGTGGTCCCAAGTCAGGGAAGCAGAAGAGGGGGTTGTGGGGGGCTGGGCCTAAAGACCCTGAGTCAGGTGGGGTCCCAAAAGGAAACAAAGGCACACTCAGGGTGAGGGGATGGAACATGTCCTACAACCAGCTAGGGATTGGTTGGGCCTGGTGGCATCCAGGCCTGACAGGGCAGAGGAGATGCACTGAGAGAGAATGGCCGAGGTCCGTAGCTGCAGGAGGAGGGTCAGCTGAGTCTTCTGGAGCCAAGGCCCCTTGGAACCTATGCAGCTGTGAGGGCAACGGGAGGGTGCCTTCCATGGGCTGATGGGGAAAGACCCCAGGTGCGCTCAGGTGTGTCCTGAGCAGAGCAAGGTGCAGGAGAGCATCTATCTCATGTTCCATTTGGGGTAAGCAGTATTACACAGAAGAACGTTGTTTCTTGCTTATCATGTTTGCTTAAATAAACAATGGCAGGAGACCCGAGCAGCTCTTCACATGATCCCTTGGGAGGTGGGGAGCAGGGCAGGCAGAGAAGAGTGGCCATGAGCCTCCTGATAGCGTGCACTGTGCCGTCGCCCGAGCTTGGAACCATGCGAGTGTCTTTCCCTCTCCAGAAGTCTTGTTAAAAGTGACGAGCTTTTTGAGTAGAGGGAGGGTTTCTGATGGGTAGTGAGTATCCCGTCCCTGGGGTATGCACAGACATTGGAAGGGGATTCACAGGGGGAAATAGCCCTAGCATCTGAGCCCTCCCTGCTCTGTCTGATACATTCCCCCAGAAGGTGTTCCTGGCTGATGCTGGGGGACCCTTCACCGAGATCTCCTGGGACCAGTGGCCTTTAACCTGTAGGTGCGAGGAGACGTGTGTAAGGTGGTGTTTGTCCCTGAAGAGAGCTGGAGTGTCTGGCCCAGCCTCACCCACCCTGCCTCAGGGTTCCCTGCAGTGGGCTGTCAGGAACCTGCTTTTGCAGGCCAGGTGAAGGAGGAGAGTGATTCTCAGCTCCGGGGAAGGGCGGGAGCAGGAACATGAAGGTCCTGCTTGGGGAGAATAAGGAATGGCCTTGGAATGAGGTAGGGGTAGCGGGCGGGGGGTGGGGGGGGGACCCTATGGAACTCGGAATGTGTGTTCCCAGCTCAAGCCAACTGGGTCTCAGCTGGACACTAGGATGTGAGGAGCCAGGAAAGAAAGAAAAGTGATGTGAGTCCAAGCAGAGAAGGCAGCATCTAAGTTTTTCTGAGACTCAAGAACCCATCCCCATAACGACCTGTGCTCTGCTGTGTAGACTCTTGGGAACGGGCCCAGAGACCTTGAGGAGTGTTGGTAGAAGACCTTGCTGGGACTTTAGGATGCTGGGGTCAGGCCTCGACTGAGCCTCTGCCCTGTGCCAGGTACACGTTCTGCCCACAGGGAGCCTCCTAGGTGGGCGTCACACCTTGGTCCCATGTCACACCCTCTGTTCAACACAGGGGCATGGGGCACAGGACAGGAGCCCCCCAGCCAGTTGAGCTGTGGCCCACTCTTCATGCTCCAGGCCACTATTCCCAGACAGCTGCCGAATCTGCTTCCCGGGGAAGAAGGACCATGAAGGCCCTTCCTAAAGGGAGCCTGATGGTGGACTGAGTGTTCCCCCAGGGGCCCGCCGAAAGGAGTGGTGTACAAGTCCAGTCTGAGGGTGACCCTTCCTGCTTTGCCCCCCAGGGAGCGCCTTTGCCCAGCACGGTAGCTGTGGCTCCTACTGGGCCCGCCACCTCCCTCATGTGCAGCCCAGCTCCCAGCTCCTGTCCCCAGGCACCTTGCGCAGCCACCCAGCGGTGCTACTCTCTGGTTCCAGAGGCGTCTGTGGGCTCCCTGCCTGTGTTGCAGCTCATCTGTGGCACGAGTGCCTTTTCCTCTCCCCCTGTGCTGGGGCGCCTCTCTGAGCACCTCAAGCCGCTGCCTCCCTAAAGCTCTGAGGGTGTCATGGCTGACGTGCCCTTGCCTGCTTGCCCTCCTTGGATTTTTGTGCTTGCATTTGCTGTCTGTGTTCCCTTTGATTTCTGTCCTAGTGACTTGAATACTTAGCGCCCCAGGTAGAGGCCCCGGTTGTGTCCCGGACAGAGCACAGAGCAGGCACCAATGGGCGGGGCTGCCGTGGAATAAATTGCCTTGGACTCGCTGGGAACCCCTGGCACAGGGCCTCGGCCACAGAACCAGTGCAAGTTAACATCTGCTCCGTTGGATTCAGAGCTCATATTTTGGTATGAGCTGGTATTTTCAGGCCATTAACTGGAAGAGGGAAAACATCAGACATCTGCCCTGCTCAGTGGAGACCCCTTCCTCTCCCCTGCTTAGCCCTGACGCCCACCACAAACACAGACAATAGTGGGCAGGAGGGGCTGCATTTGACTCAGAAAGGCAATGTCTGGCTTTTGTTCTCCTGGCTGAGGTCTGCAGGGACACCAAGAGCAGATGATCTTTGCTAAATGTTAAAGAAATGGACCCTGAGAGCCCCTCCTTACCCCACCCCTACCCTGGGGTCCCTGCTTGGTGAGATGTTGTTCTGGACACTCAGAGGACACGAGCCACAGCCTTTCTGGTGGTGGGAGCCTCCCTGAGCAGCAGGGAACAGGTTCTGCCAGGAGAAGCCCATTGTTCAATAGTGCCTCCCTACTTTCCCCTCCCCGGGCAAAACATTTGCAAGCTCAGATGTATCCATTTTCCATAAATGAAATGACTCTGTTTTGACCATTTTGGAGACGCAGGACCTTGCTTCCTTGTTCCCCGGGTGAGTGTGTCCGTTTTTCAG
>NW_024083248.1:0-2683 GCF_003009895.1 Hyaena hyaena | reverse complement strand
TGGAGCACCCAAAGTGGGTGCTGACGCTGTGGCTCAGTACGAGGACCTTCTGTGGTGCCAAAGCATTACCTTTTGCCTCTTTGTGGTTCTCATCCACCCCTTGGAATGAACTCAGTCACGTTCAGAGGTAGGATCATACCCATTGACTGAGGGATTGCAGTGGGTCCCGGGGTGCCCTGATCAGGGGACCCCACCTGCACAAACAACCCCACTGCTTCAAGGGAGTGGGGGTGTACCCCATGTTTTCAGGTCTGGGACACTGGGGTAGAGAAATGCTGAACAGCTTCCCTAGAAGGTTTCAAATGCAGATCTGAGACTTCCCATCCAAAGCCCTTCAAGGTCCTGTCCCTGGGACTGTGGAAAGTACAGATTTCCAAGATGGGTCCTTGATGTATCTGCCTCAGGAGGGGCAGGGTGGGGCCTGGGACTCTGAATTTAACCCCCTTCCTACATGATTCTAACAGGCAGCCTGGACACCCAGCCTCTGACCAAGTAGGCCAGTGTGGGGCTATCCCCGGCTCATAGGTGTGAGTCAGAAGCCCCGAACCAAGCAGTTGACCTAGATCCCTTCCTGGTGAGGGAATCCTAAAACCCTGACTGGCATTTTCCAAAGGTCCCAGCAAGCTTCTCGGGACCCTGAGCAGCCAGCCAGTGAGCCCTGAGGCCTGCTCATTTAGGGGTTGTGGGAGCTGCTTCTGGACAAGGTAGGCTCGGTCACAAATGTTGTCTTTACTGGAGCAAAGACACGGAAGTGAAAGCAATGAATCTACATGAATCCATTTTCCTGTGAACATCTCCCAGCATTCCATGCCAAGGCAAGGCAGCCTTTGTCATTGACTATGACTTTTCTCCCCCCAAACCCCGAAATGAGAGAGTGCAGTTGTGTGTGCAAGGTGGGATGATGTCAGAGGTGGCTGATGAGGCTGGGATGTTTGTGGAGCTGGGGAAACAGAGCTGAGCTGTCTGTCCCCTCTAGGTCAGAATGGGAGCTGACTCAAAAGCAGGGAGGACGACCAGGGCTGTAGAGATGCTGTGCTGAGGGCTGAGCAGGTGTCCTTGGGAGCAGAGCAGAAGTTTCTCAGCACCGTGCATGGGAGTAGAGGCCCTGGGTTCAGACAGTGGTGAATTCAAATCCTTCTCCTCATCCTCCTCTGTGTCACCATGGACCAGACACTGAACTCTCCCAGCGTCAGGGTTCACATGGGCTCGGCAGTCTTTACTGAGTGCCTACTGTATGTGTCACCAAACCCAAGTTCGTCTGCCTGATGCGCAGCAAAGACCATCATGGAGACATGAAGGATGAAGCAAAGCAAGGGTTTATTCCAGAGGCAGGAGAGCAAGCCTCACCTCCACCCTTTAGTGGAGGACAGTCAGGGGTGCTTAGTGGCAAAGGGAAAAAGTCTGGGTACAAAGGTGCAGCTGGTAACCCTTGGTTACTTGTCTCCATCTCCAGGTCCTTGGATCAGCCCTCATGCTTTTGAGTATTGGGACCATGACCCTCCAGTTACTTCCTGCTGAAGTGGGGCCGTGACTGGGGTTAGAGAAATGGAAACTTTCGGGGTGAAAGCCAGTGTTCTGCATTTCCGGAATTTTTGTACTTTGGTCAATAGTTCTTTTACGATGTTGTGTCTAGGCTTAGAGGGGAGGGTTGTGGAGGCCATGTAGTGTGTTGTACTCATGGCTTGATTCTCGTGGACCAGTTCCCCTGAGTCATGGTTTCAGGTCCAGTAGAGGCTCACTGGCCTGAGCCAGATCCTCTTCGAACTTTTCCCCGGTGACGGGGTGTAGGGACCCTGTGGATCCTTGTCATTCAAGTATGACGATTCCATGGCTGCACATAGGTGTCTGCACATAGAAGGAAACCTCGAGAATTCCCTGTTGTCCTTTGCACTCTGGGAAAGGCTGCCTGCTAGTCTGCCCCAGGTTTGCTGCCTCTACCTTGTATACCTTTGAGAATCGGTTGGGGCCCAGTCTTAGGATTTTTTTTTAGCACAAGTGTCACCTGTTTTAAGCATTTCTTAGAAAATCAGAGCCCACAATATACTTTTGGGGCTGGTGAATAGTGGCGTCTTTCCCATAATGGGTGCTGTGATGGATATGGCGAGATACTGCTTTCACTGGAAGCTCTAGGGTAAGGATTCATAATGTTGCCCAGCGGGATCAATGTCGGTAACATGGTGTCCAATTCCTTGCTCCTTACTTAGGTCCTCTCTGGTCTTCCAAGGACTGCTGGGGTCGACGTGTAGTTCAGTCTCTGCTTGGCACTAAAGCTCTTGGAGAGGGTTTTAGAAGCTTTGTACAGGTGGCCAGCTTGGTTCTTTCCCTTGGGTGGTCAGTCCAGTTTCCAGCATCCTCAGCAGTGGACCATAGCCAATGGGTCGTCACTGCACACAGCTCTTCCTTGTCTTTGATCTGTGACACTGTCCCCATACCTCAATACTTCAAAGTCTGGCTTCTCTGGTGGCAGGCCGTGCGGAAGGGATGGCTGCAATCTGCTTTTTCAGTTATCTGTGTGTCTCTGGCGTTCCTTGAGAGTGGGCCTGACAGCACGGGCCACTTTTCTCTCAGGCTGACCTTGGCGTGTCCGGCTTCAGTTTGCAGGGCTTCATTAAAAGCCCTGGAGAGTCAGGATCAAATATTCTGGGAAACCAAAGAATCAGGACCCAGCCCAGTGGTATAGAAA
>NW_024083247.1:0-18975 GCF_003009895.1 Hyaena hyaena | reverse complement strand
AAAACAAAACAAAACAAAACAAAACAAAGCAAACGAACAAATCAGAAACAGATCCATAAATACAGAGGACAACCTGATAACCACCAGAGGGGAAGAGAGTGTGGGGGTGGGCAAAATGGGTGAAGGTAAGTGGGAGATACAGGCTTCCAGTTATGAAATTAATAAATCACAATGATGAAAGTTACAGCATAGAGACTATCACCAATGGTTCTTTAACAGTGTTGTCTGGTGACAGATGGTAGTTACACTTGTGAGCATTGCATAACACAGACTTGTCCAAGAACTATGTTGTACGCCTGAACTAATGTTAACGTTGTATGTCAACTATACTTGAAAAGAAAAAAGATGCAGATAATTTCACTTTGTTTACTTTGGTTCAATCATGCCATTAAGGAACTATAATTTTTCCTCTATTAGTACTTAAACCCTGTGCTAATACTAAATAAACTAAATTTATTCATTCATCAAACAGGCAGTAATCATATAATCATCTCAATACATGTACAAAAAGCATTTGACAAATTTGATATCCATCTATGATAAAAACTTGCAACAGTTTGGGTATAGAGGAATTGTACCTAACTGTAATAAGGGACATATAGGATAAGCTCACAGTTCACCTCTATTAGCTGGAAACTTTCTACGATCAGCATCAGGACAAGGATGCCACTTTCATTCAACATAGTATTATAAGTTATATCCAAGCAATTAGGCAAGAAAAATAAATAAAAGGTATTCAGAAGACTGTGAACAGAGAAAGTGAAACTCTCACTATTGGCAGATGAAATGGTATTATAATATATAGAAAATCCCAAAGATTCCACCCAAAAGAAAACTCTGTTAGAACTAATCAACAAATTCAGTACAGTTGTAGGATACAAAATCAAAATACAAAATCTGTTCAATTTCTATACACAGATAAACTACCAGAAATTAAGAAAACAATTCCATTTACAAGTTCATAAAAATGAATAAAACATCTAAGATAATTTAACCAAGGAGATGAAAGACCTGTACACTGAAAAGTATAAGACATCAATGAAAAAATTGAAGCAGACACAAATAAATGGAAAGATATTTTGTGTTCCTGGATTGCAAGAATTAATATTATCAAAATGACCATGCTACATGTACAAACCAATCTATAGATTCGGTTCAACTGCTACCAAAGTTACAATGGCATATTTCACAGATACAAAACAATTCTAAAATTTGTATGGAATCACAAAAGATCCTGAATAGCCAAGGCAATCTTGGAAAAAAGAACAAAGTGGGAAGCACCAGGTTTCCTTTTTTTCAAACAATAATACAAAGGTATAGTAATCAAAACAATATATTTACATATAAGCAGATACATTTAAATGGGACTGAATAGACAATCCAGAAATAAACCATGCATTTATGGTCAATTTATGACAAAGGCGGCAAAAATACGCAATGAGTAAGATAACCTCTTCAATAAATGGTCGTGGGAAAACTGGCCAGCCACATGCAAAGGTATAGAACTGGAAAAATACCTTATACCATACGCAAAATTAACCACAGTGGATCAAAGATTTGAACATAATCGCTGAAGCCCTAAAATTCCTAGAAGAAAATTTGGTGGTAAGCTCCTTGACTTCAGTCTTGGTGAGGGGTATTTGAGTTTGACACCCAAAAGAAAGGCAGCAATAACAAAACTAAACACATGAGATTACATCAAGATACAAAGTTTGTGCACAGCTAACATCAACAAGACAAAAAGGCAACTTGCTGCATGGGAAAAAAAAAATTTGCAAATGACATATCTGATAATGGGTGAATATTCCAAATATATAAACTCATACAACTCCATAACCAAAACACCAACCTGGTTAAAAACTGGGCAGAGGGTCTCAATGGACATTTTTCAAAGGAAGACCTACAGATTGCCAATAGATGTATGAAAATACGCTTAACATCAGTTGTCAGGTAGATGCCGCTTAAAACCACAATGAGATATCTCTTCACCTGTCAGAATGGCTACTATCAAAAAGACAAGGAGATAAAAAATGTTGGCGAGGACGTGGAGAAAAGAGAATCAAAGGGAATCCTTGCATACTGTTGCTAAACTGGTGCAGCCACTATGGAAAACAGTAAAGAGGTTCGTAAAATATTAGAACTAAAATTACCATATGATCTAGCCAACTCCACTAATGGGTATTTATCCAAAGAAAATGAAAAATCTAGCTCAAAAAGATATCTGTACCCCGATATTTATGGCAACATTATTTACAATAGCCAGGATGGAGAAACAACATGTCTGTCCATGGATGAATGGATAAAGTAAACATGGTATTTACATACAATAGATTATTTAGCCATTAAAAAGAAGAAATCTTGTCATTTGCAACCACATAGATAGATCTTAAGGAGAGTATGGTCAGTGAAAAAAAATGAGAAAAGACACATGTCCTATGATTTCACTTATATGTCCAATCTAACAAACAAAACAAATACCAGCCTCATAGATAATAGAGAACAGAACAGTGGTTGGTTTCCAGAAGCAAGGGGTATGAGATGAGCAAAATTGGTGAAGAAGGTCAACAGATACAAATATGGCGAATAACAATAAATTTGAAAAATTGCATAAAATGAGTATATATGACAAAAAAATTTTACCAGAATGGACACAGGAAGAAATGGGAAAACTGCATAGTTCTGTATTTTTAAAGAAATTAAATACTTAATTTAAAACCTTTCCACAAGAAAAACTTCTGGCCTGAATAGCTGCACAGGTAAATTATTCCAAATATCAGGAGGGGAAAAAAAGCATCAATCATACACAAATGCTTCCAGTAGTATTAGAATAGGAATAGTTTCTAATTAATTTTAGGAGAAAAGCATAAATCATGCAACCAAAACCCAACAATAACATATACCCTCCCCCCCCAAAAAAAATCCCAAAATAATATTATAGGCCAAAAAATATTTTTTTTTCAAAAAATATTTTTTGAATGTAGACAGAAATATCTCAAAGTATTGCCAAAGTCAATCCTGTTCCCTTCTTAAAGAAGGACACCTAGGTGGGTTTATTCTAGCAATGCCAGGGTGGATTGACTTACAAAAATAAACTGAATTTACCATGTTAATATATTATAGGAAAGAAAGCTTATGATTTCAATTGACCCAAAAAAGTATGTGATAAAATGTGATACCCTTTTATGACTTAAATACACATATGCATATACAAACTAACTCCTCAAACTGAAGAATCAAGAGAAACTTGTTTAATCAGAAGGCATTTACAACTTTTTTTAAAGTGAAAAACTAGAGCAATGTTTTGCTTCCATGAAGTACTGTACTAGAGGTCCTAGCTAATGCAAAGAAATAGACATTAAAGATATATGGCGGGCACAAACTTCCAGGTATAAGTTCCAGGACATAATACAACAGTACTGTATTATATAGTTGAATGTTGTAAGAGGGTAGATCTAAAGGTTCTTAGCACAGTAAAGAAATGGTAACTCTGTGAAGTGATGGAGGTGTTAAGCCTACTGTGGTTAATCATTTTGCAACATTTAAGGGTACTAAATTATGTTGTAAGCCTTGAACTTACACAGCATTCTATATCAATTATATCAAAGCTGGAAAAAATTAAAGGTATATGGAATGGAAAGGTGAAATTAAATGATTCACAGAACACTTGTGCTCCTAAAAACTCCAAAAGTACCTACAAAATCCAATAGAATAAATGAATTTAACAAAATCCCTGTCTATAAGGCGAATCAATAAATATAAATGAATTGTGTTCTTGCAGCAAACTTTTAGAAAATGAAAATACCATTTATAAGAACATAAAATCAAGTTGGAGGAATAGATCTTATAAAAATATGCAAGTGTTCTGCACTGACAACTATAAAACATTACTGAGAGAAAATAAGGCTAAAATAAGTGGGATATAGTGCATGTATAGATTGACATATTTTGGGAAAACTGCCAGCCAAATTCCTAGAAGATTTCATTTTGTGGATATTTACAAATAGATTCTAAAATTTTCATGGAAACAAAAGACTGAGAATAACCAAAACAATCTAAAATAACATAGCTAAAGAATTTATACCAACAGATACAAGACTTCTAAATCTATAGTAATTAGCAATGTATTATTGGTACAATGACAAATAGATCAATGGAATAAAAGTCTAGAAATAGACCTGCAAATATGTAAACACTTCATTTATGAAAAAATTACTGGCAGGAAAAAAAAGGTTTCTAAACCAATGTCAGCAAAGTTACCATTGTCTTAACTACTAATGTAGATAATCACTTTGAGATTGTCACACCATTTTATAGACAAAAAAAATACCTATGTTTTAACTCCTTTTAAGGTGAAGCTTCTATTTTCCTAAATTTTGAAAAAAATTTCATAATCTTCTCAAAACTAAAATTGACTTGGGCATGTTTTACATTGACATTTTATCACATGACTTAAATATATATTAAGTGAGCTTTATCAGAATATTAAAATAACTATAAGGAAATCATAGACATAACTGACATAATATCTCTTTTCATTTCTAGGACACTGCAAAATCTTATTCTATAAATGTCTACATTCACATTTGAACTTCAAAGTGTTAAACTTATTTACCTCCAGGGAATGTCAAAGAGGTCAAATCTTCCTAAATATATGGTTTTCACACATAACACCATCTTGAAAACATCTGGACTTCACAGAAACCACAGGGTAAGGAATAATCCTTCAAGACCTAAAACAACCACATTCCTATCAGAGTAAAATGATTTTGTAAGAAAATGCTTGACTTTTCTATAACTACTATAAATATATATAGTCCTGTTCCTAATGTAGCTGCTTTTGTATACTTTTAGGAGAAGGTCAGGCAAACATTCTCCCTGAAGATTCAAACACCTGTTTTTACCCAGAGATAGAATCTCAGGGAGAAATTGATGGGCTGACCAAAGAGACCACCTTTTGGTAGCAGTTAGGAGTGCTGATTATCAACGGAAATTTAGCAAGTAGAACAAGATTTTTTCCAGGTGATATTTACAAATAGCATCCTTTTCTATCTTCCTGATACTTCACTATGAAACTAAGTCTGAATGTTCATCACCCAATTAGAGTATGTATTAATTTAAGACAGGAATAAGGAAATAAAACTTTATAAGGAATAAGGAAAATAAAGTTTGTTTCATATAATAAAGAAAATCAATTATTAAAACATGAATAATATAATCATGATATTTAGTAACCCAATCCAGTAAGTAAATCCCACAAGCTTGCAATCAGATCTTGTGGGGCAATTCTTCTATAAGCAGCCCCTGACTTCATGTTGCCTTGGCCCACACTGAAGTTACAAGTCCCTACCATTTTTGGAAACTTGTGCTACATCTTCAGGTTTGATCTAGGCGTTAGTATTTTCCCACTGTGGCAGGTAATTTCTCTGCTTGCCAAGAAAGTCATGGGAGAGAAGTCGGGACAAAGGACTGATTCAACAGATTTGTAGAAACCAAGGGCAGGATTTTCCATTCAAAGTGAATTGGAACTTGATGAAAAGAAGTTCACAAGGCAAATGGTTGAAGACAATTGAACTTGAAACTGACCCTGGGCAATAGATGTCAAAGTGCCCCCTGTGCAGCCACCAGGGCTGCCAACCCAAGAGGATTTGGGGATTCAGGAAGGAGTCCCAATTTGAGCTCTTGCTCAACCATTCAATTTGGGTCTTAGGTGAGCCACTTTCCTTCTAAACCTGTTTTATTAATTCCAAAATCAAGATAAAACACCTGTTATAATTATCTTGTGGGATTGTTCTGAAACAAAAAGGATAAAGATATGGGGACTCTCCATGGCCTCTGGCTTTTTTCTTTTTATAAATATGCGCTCTTTGTATGGTTTATAAATATGGTTAGCAGTATCAGAGTGCTGTTGGAGCAAATTTTGGGGTGGGGAAAAAGGAGTCAAACATCTGGGTTTAAGTCCTGATTTAATCACTAAATAATACTCTGGATCAGACTGCATGATAAGTGCTTAGGATGCAAAGTTGAAAAAAAATCACTGGGGCTTCTTTAAAAGTATGGACTAGATAGTATCCTGAGATGCTTCTTGCAAGAGTATTACACATTTCCAGCCTGTTGAGCTGGTTTGCTCTAAACAATAAAATGTACAGATAGTAGGTATTCCTTCCACTTAAAAATGTTGTTTCAGCATGTAAGTTTCCAGTTCTTTTTTTCCCATGCTGCTCACATTGTTCAAGGATGTATTAACCCTCAAAAAACCCCAGGTGAAGCAAGAAATGCAGTTTGTTGTTTTACATGCCCTGAAGTTTTAGGTGTTTTATTTTTCCTTCAAAATAATCAAACTTACCTTTCCTGATATAACAATGAGTTGTTTTTTCATAAAGCTATACTTATTCAGTTTAAAGAACTGGATTTCATTCTGAGTTTGGATTGTTCCTGAATTTTTACACTGTGATAAAACACCCTTTTATGAAATAGTTTACCGTGCTGTTAGAGGTAGAATTCCAAAACATTGAAATTATACAAATGTGGCAAGTTCCATGAATACAGTGAAAATGTACCATGTGATTGTCCATTTTGGAGAAAAATAATCCTAATAATTGCAACAGTAGCTCTTCCAAAGATTTGCCAGTCAAGGCTTATGTCCTACTGCCTCAGACTTTCCATGTGAGAATACAAATCAAGTTCTGGGTTTCACACTGGGAACTAAATCATGATAGCTTTGCATGACCTCTGAAATACTATGACTGGTCTCTGCATGTCTCACCCATATAACCTCACATGGGCAGATGAAGTTCCTAACTGAGGTGTACTAAGTAGTTGCCTTCCCATGTTAAGGCATTTTAAAGCCATACTACAATTTACTGTCTTCAGACATTGCCCAGGGATGTGACGCAGTATGAAAACTAGTCTGTAACTACTATACACTTAAAAGGTTTATGATCTGATACCAAAAAGTCCAGACCTCAAGCCTGTTTGTAAAGAAGATTTAGGCTAGAAAACTCAATTTTTGAAAAACAAGGTAAAATTCAAGGACTGATATCAAAGACGGTCATGGAATGAATAGTTTTATCTAATGAGTAGATTGGAATGGCAAGAGGGAGCAGGGAGAAGGTTGAAAATTGTTAAACTGCACACAAGTTGGCATTTGCCGATTCCGAATTACGAAGGCCTCCCTGGAGCCCTGCTGAGCCTTTGCACTGCTAATTCCTTGTGTTTCATTTTTCTTTTAGATGCCTTTCCAGTGGTGCTAACAAAAACAAAACAAAACAAACAACAACAAAAACACCAGAAAAGAAATAACAACAAAACAAAATACAGCAGTCTCCAACATACTAAACAGCTGTCTCCAAGATCAGAAAGCATCAGAAAAGACCCTAAAGAGTTGTGTAATCCCAGAGGAAGATCTTGTTTAAATGGAGAAGCGCTTGCAGCAGAAACCTTGGAAATTTCAGGGAGTGGAATTTTATTGTCAGAACTTTCAGTGCAAGTGCAGCCACAGATCCTGGGAGCGTTAAATAAAAATTACCAACAAGCTGTCTTACCTGCGTGCACTCCATTGAAAGGAAGGGCAAACGTGAGCTAGTTGCGCTTGTACATCAGTCAAAACTCTGACAGCTACCCTGTGAAGTTTGACGAGCTGCCATGTGCTCCACTACCTAAGATACTCTTAACTGAACCATAAAAAGACAAATAAATTAGTAATTGCATCCCTCCTGTCAATGTCCTTTTGTGTGAACTTCTCAAGCTGTTGGTTAACATTGTCTGGAATGATTTATCAATATATTCTTAGGGTTCTTAGAAGAGACAGAGATCCTTGATTTTTTTTTTTTCCCCGAATTGTTTTCTGCATTGACTTAAGAAAATGATACAGATATTGCCAGTTTCTGGACCTCTCCGTTTATTCCCTGTTCTGCCTCCTCCCATTAGGAAATCAAACCAATAAGATTAACATAATCTTTCTTGGAATTGACTGTTCTTTTTAAATAGATCCCATGATAGACATGTGTAAAAATCAATAACAGGCTCCTCATTTGTCAAAGCTAATGACTAAACTCATTTTGAAGTTCAATAGTGGTTACTGGAGAGTGGCCACACATTATATATCTAATCCTGTAGGTCTCTTCACTTACTCCGCAGAAAAACAGAAAATGGAGGGCTTTGTTGCTTGACGCACAACATAAAAGCTTGGGTCTCCATTTTATTTGTACGAATTCATTTTTCCTCCAAAGTATGGCCCATTTCTTGATGGTCCATGCTAATATGTTCAAGGAAATACAAGGAAGAATGAATCTTATAACAGTTTTTAATGCCTTTTTCTCCCGCAACTGTTTTTAAAACCAATTGTGTTGTAAGCTCCTTCAATTAAATCTTTAACTCCTTTAGGTTATGGGCCATGTCTTACATATTTTTAATATCCCCGGAGAGACTAACATAGCGATTGGGTCACAGGTTAGCACAAAATAAAGACTTTTGTTGAATTAAACAGAATCAAATTATCCAATATCTTGGTCCATGGCATAGCAATTATCTTACACCAGACATTCATATCCAGTGTAAAGGACAAAAGATGTAGCTTTCAAGCAGACTCTTCTCTGATGGATGCCCTGCATCACAGGGTGGCGTAAGCAGTGTTTGCTTCTGAGATGTCCCTGCTCTCTCCCACAAAACCTTTTCCTGGAACCGCAAAAGGGTGAGAACTGACAGCTTTTAATAAAACATCCTCCTCCCTTTTAAATATCCTGTGATTATAGGTGTAAGCCAGCAGCAAAGCATCCTAAAAGCCAGACCAGAGACATGGGTGAAACAGGCGCATGACATATAGCCCCTAACTGATTGGGATTAGATTATTCAATTATTGTTAACAAAGGCAATATCTCACATCTGCATAATGCTTTATGCCTTCCATAGCCTCTTCACGTACACCATCTCATTCGCCAACCCCAAATCAAAACAACATTTCGTTTCCCTAGAAATTCCAAATTGTGGTTTACCGTGGTGTATTCCTCATTTCACCCGCAAGTTGCCGTTTTCTGGGCTCCAGGTTGTATATTGTATTGCATGCCCATTGGACACAGCCATCTCATGGAATCAATAGGTCAGACACAATTTGAAACTCCCTAGGTAATGGATTTTAAAAACTGCTTGAGGGTGGGGGAGAGAGACAGGAGGAGAAGGAATCCACAGAAACAATAACTGAAATGGAGTGATGCATTCATGATGGGAGCTGGAGAACTCCTGTTCTTTATAATAGCTTCTCAGGGGAGAAGCCGCCCTTTTCCAGAAGGAAGTGTCCTGGGAACAGCAAAGCCACCGCCATTCTGTTCTTTTGATGAACAGAAACCTTATCAGTGCAATCCCTCTTGAGAGTTGGAGGGATAAGGAAGGAGTTTAAAGACTTTTGAAAAATTTGGGTTGCAAGGGGAGGAAAGCCCAGTGCTCTGCTTGTTCATTTGGAGTATCTCCTGTGAAGGGGAGGGTGTTCTGCCAAATTCAGGCCCCTCTCAGAGCTCACAGACACTGACAGCTGATCTAAGCTCAGCGCATGAGTTTATTCTTGCCAGGGGAGAGGAGGAGCAGTGAAGTGAGAAGGATGTTGAATGAATTAAATACAAAGTATAAAAACAAAAACTCTCGCCTCGCCTCCAACTGTAAATATCACAATGTGATCATATTTTCAGCTGCAGCTGTGCGATGAGGATGTCAAAGCATCAGTCATTAAATAATAAGTAGCATAAATCATTTTGACTTAGGAATAAGACACAGACACCTTGCAGTTTTTAATTATGTTTAGAAGCTCAAAGTATTACACGGCTTTGTCTGTCTCATCCTTATTAAGACTATGGGGTTGGAAAAATCAAGGAAGCAGGTGAAACTTACACTGTGTCACATCATGGCTTGGTAGCATATATTAGGCAAAATAAGCTTCATTTTTCTTTCCTATCCATAGAATCCTCAAAGCCTTAATTATCCAGTGGCATAGAAGAAACCAACAAAGCCATTCTAGATCCAACAAGAGGCTGTTTATGTGGTACAAAAAAGTTCAAGTTTGTAAGGAAAGGCACCGTCATATTATTAACACCTCTCATTTCTGTTTGTGTGTGTGTCTGTGTGTACATGTTTTTAAAATATATTGATATTTTCCCTCAGCGGCTTTATCAAATAATGGTTTATTATTATTAGGTTTGCCCTCTCTACTGGAGGCTTGGAAAATATTTTTTCAAAGGCAGCAAAAGAAGCCTAAATGTTGCTAATTCGGAGTTCAGGCTGTGTGGAGTTTTCATTCCAGTTATATCTAATCAAATAATTTAGGGTTAATTTATGGGGACCTGACCCTTCCCACAGAGCCCAGGGGTTTGGATACACAGCTGACTCTTGCACAACACAGGTTTGAACTGCATGGGTCCACTTTATGCAGATATTATATATATACACACACTACTCTAAATGCATTTCCACTCCCTAGAATTTTCTTAATAAAATTCTCCTTCCATAGTTTATTGTAAGGATATAGTATATATTACATATAAAATTATGTGTTAACCACTTGTTATTGGTAAAGCTTCTAGTCAACAGTATGCTATTAGTAGTTAAATTTTGGAGGAGTTGAAAGTTATATGCAGATTTAGGGACTGCACAGGAGTGGGAGTTGAGGTGTGGGGTTAGCACCCCTAACCCTGTGGGCGTAGCACAGAGTACATGAAAGAAGAACAGGAGTGGAAAGCATTCTATAATGTGTTAATATATCTGGATACTATCTTGTAAACAGAAACATTTTCAAGTGGAGAAGCATCATGATTGAATCAAAGTTTTCCAGCAACAATTCTGGTTAAAGTAAGGAAGATAAAATGAGGAGAAATTAGAATCATGGTTTATGTGCATACTTCAGAAAAGAGATAACGGTTTAAGTCAGAGCAGTGGCAGTGGAAATGGGTAGAATAGGGGTTATTTGGGATCAAAGGCATTTTGAAGGTAGAACCAAAGACCTTGGTAACTGAATGTGATGCCGGAGTGAAGAAGCAAAAATAATGCTGATGTTTCTAGCAGAGTCTACAGAGTGGATGGAGATAATGATAGCCCATGTGAAGGATCCAAGACAATGGTGGAACTAGAAAAGGGGGTGCCACTAAGGGGTCCTGGGTCGTAAAAGTTACGTGGCTACGAATGAGGTTTTTTAAAAATAATTTTTAAAGCTTATTTATTTTGACAGAGAGAGAGTGAGAGCACACATGTGCACACCAGCAGAGGGAAGAGCCAAGAGAGAAGGAGAGAGAATCCCAAGCAGACTTTGTCTTTCTATGATGGTGCAGAGCCTGACACAGGGCTCAAGGTCAGGAACCATGAGATCATGACCTGAGCCAAAATCAAGAGTCACATGCTCAACTCACTTAGCTACCCCAGCACCCCATAACTGAGACGTTTTTTAGAGAAGAATGGCATGATCTCTTGTAGGTAATTTTCTCTCAGAGTAGCCAACAAACATTATAATGGGTTTTAATATTATACAAGGTTTATATTAGTATATATGTGATGTTTTTAAAAGGCCTGGAAACTGCAAAAGGGTCAGGATGGTCGAATGGAAATCCCTTCAGCTTATAAATTTAACCATCAGCTTATAAATCAGAAGTCATAGTCTCCCTTAGCCACCTGATTGACCAAAGAACCTGATCTCTACAGTTGTTCATTTCATAACTTGGGAACTAAGAGTAAGGATGGGATGTTTGTTTTTCCCTCCTCTCACCATATATATGGATCAAGTGAGGGGATTCATTTTTAGGCAGAGGGAAAACTACAAAGTGCAGCCTAAGTCCTGTGGATACAATTGTAACATGTTATTAGTTGGATAATTAAAAATAAAAACTCTTCATTGAAAGTAATTTCTCAAAATATTTTCAGGAAAAGAGATTTAAATTCTATTAAAGGATTTAGTCACCTTTGGGGGTTCTCTCTCTCTCTCTCTCTCTCTCTCTCTTCAATTTCTGAATACAGCAAATCTTTCTTTTGCCCAAATATTAAATCTATGAGGCTACAAATACAACGTTACACATGGTATGCATTATAAAAACAAACCCTGAAACATTTGTCTGGGGCAAAATAAAAGAAACTGAAAAATTGAAGATGTCAAGCATTTTTACTTAATGCAAGATATTCCCATTATTTCTTTTCCTTTTAATAAAGTTCACACTTTGTTGCTCTCTTGAAAACCAATTCTTCCTAAAGCTTCTCTCTTCATCTTTAATATGACTCTTCTCTGAAGCTCTCATTTCTATCCAGGCAGTATTATTACATATCTTACAAAGTCGAGCATTAGAGATTAATTACATGTGAAGTACATCTGATGGCTCTGGGGTTTCTCTGGGTGGTAGTGAAGGCTACCCACTGGTGTCGTAAAAGCTGTGTAAATTTAATTAAAATGTAGCTATTTCATTGGGTCTGCTATGCAAGTAGGGCTTCTGGTCTTCTGTAAAAAAAGAAGAATGATATTGTATAACAACTCACAAAGTTAAAGGAGAAGGAACGCAATCCACCACGGTGAGTGAGAGCCTGTACAGGCTCTGTGCCGGGCACAGGATGGAGAAAACTCACAGAAAGGGAGAAGGTCCCCTATGTAATAGTCGCACCTTCCAACCTCACCAAGCCCCTTCCAAGTGGTTCAAATCAGAGAGAATCCCAAGGGCACTTTTTAGCTCTCTTTCGGTTGTTTATTCAGAAAGCCCCAGGGGGTTGTAAGCAGATAGATATTAGTTTACTCCATGGTGTTTCATTGGCATTTCATTCTCCCAACTAGCTAATTGAGCCTTTCCACCCTTACTCCTCCCTGGCACTTCCCCAATACTGAATAAACTTGAATTACAGAGTCAAGTTTTTTTTTTTTTTTTTTTTTTTTTNGAGAGAGAGAGACAGCGTGAGCAGGGGAGGGTCAGAGAGAGAGGGAGTCACAGACTGAAACAGGCTCCAGGCTCTGAGCGGGCAGTCAGCACAGAGCCCGACTTGGGGCTCGAACCCACGAACCGCGAGATCATGACCTAAGCGAAAGTCAGACGCTTAACCAACTAAGCCACCCAGGCGCCCCTGACAGAGTCAAGTTTAACATCAAGTCTGACCAGGAGACCCACCTGCAGTTTGTAAGCCTCGTGGTATACATCTTCAAGGAGCGAGTCAGGAATTTCAATTCTCTGGAGAGAGAACTTTCTCTGAAGGCCCTAGCAAATTTGGTCATCTCTTCATTTTGTCAAAAAGTAGTAAGTTGCCACAGTGTGATTTGAAAGTGGAAGGCAGACATTCTATAAAATTACTTCTATAAAAGCAGCACAGGATCTGTGTTAAACCATTTGGAAGAAGTGTGAATAACAGTAATAATAATTGCTACCATTTATTTCATGATACCCATGTGCCAGATATATATGTGTTATTTCCAGCTCCCACACCCATCCTGGAAAGAACACACCACCGTAGTAGAGCACAAAGAGCCTAAATTTTGAAGAGAGACAAAAATGGTTTGAATCCTGGATTAGCTATTCTCTGGCTCTCAGAATCTCAGTTTCTCTATAAACTAATATTTGGTTGGCAGCTCTAGGTGACACTTAAATGAGTGAGTATAAATATCGCTATATATCTATATATCTTCCTAACATATTATCTGGCACACAGTGGAAGCTCTATAATGTTAGTTCCCATCTTAGTTTTCAGGAAGACTATATGAGACTCGCTATTATTTTTGAAAAATTCTCTAAGGATGGGGATTTTGTGATTTCTCACATTGTACTAGCTTCTACTAGCATTTGATTTTATAATGCAGAGTTTGGTCCTATCCAATGTAAAAATGTGCATAATGTGAAAGAAATAGTTGTTCTCCGCTAGAGGAGTGTTTATTTATTTGGCATGTATAGAGAGCTACAGGCTTACTCTGCATGAGAACATCTATTCTAGTTACCTTGGTGTGTGTACAATAGGAAATGTGGTGGGGAGAGGGGAAAATGAAAGTTTAACCTTTAACTAGGTCTGGATGTTCTGGTTTTAGATAACAATATAAGAAGACCCTGAATTCTCCTCCTCCTACAGGCACACTCAATCTAGAGCTACATATGGAACAATTTCCTCTGAAAAAATCCTAAATATTAGCTAAGCAACTCTTATACCTCAGACACACGAAAAAAAAAAGCCACATCAAAGTGGGTTGGTGAAGCTGGGACACAATTTCACTATAAACCCTACCCCTGGAATGGTTACCCACAATCAGGAGGGGATTCAAAACCTAGAGCTTTTCCTTAAGGACCTAAGTGTGTGAACCCCCATATTGGGCACTCTAACCTTTAAGACCTGTATCTGAGGGATGATCCCCGAAATGCTTATCTAGCTTTGAAAACCACCAAGAGTTTTTTTCCACGAGACTCATAAGGCTATAGTGAACGGAGAAATAAAGGGCTCTTAAAGGGCTTGCAAACTCAGACTCCCCTGCCCGAAGTAGCAGTGCAGAAGCACAGAGAGGCTTGCAGACTTCATGTCACAGAGGCTTATTTTTTTATCTTAAAGCAATGGCCTAAGGGCCAAGCAGCTATGTTGGCACACATGTAGAGCCTGATGGGGTATGTACGACGACAGAAGCTGGAAAGCATCATCTCTGTGCTCTCCTTCTGCATTGTTCTAGCTCTCTGGCACTTTATGCAAAGGAGTGGATTCCTCAGTTTTCTGGCTGCCACCTAGGAAATATTTCTTGATGGCCTGGGTCTGGTGGCCTGGAGGAGAGAGGGTGTTTCTGGGTCTCCCTGGAATGTAATGATCAGAGAGATGATTCTAGGCATTTGTCACCTCCAAGGAACTGCACAGACAGCAGACAAAAGCACACCCAGTATTTCTGTGACATAGGCTGCTTTATTTGTCCTGGAGCTACAGCCTGAGGGGCAGGCTTCTGGTTTGGCAAAGATCTAGAAATTTACTGAATTGCACCCTGGAGACAGAGGCAGATGACGCCATCATGCAGGCTCCCCCTGCCTTGCTCTAGCTGGCTGGGACCTCCCCAAAAGGAACTTACACAGTCATCTTGGACACTGATTTTTATGACCACCATCAAGGGATACCTCTAGATTGTGTGGCTCTGTTTGACAGAGGGGCTTAAACTTGTGGATCCCACAGGACTATAAACAATGGGGAGGGTTCTTAACTGGCTACCACCCCCAGGGCACAGCAAAGGGCAACAGACCCAGGACCCAGTCTTTCTAAGAAAGAGGTCTGCTAGCTTGTCTTCATAGTTGTGGCCTGAGAGGCCAGCTTCTGCTGAAGTGCACATCAAAGAACTTGCTGCAATCCTCCCAGAGAACTCAGAAGCAGGTATGATCTTTGTGTTCTTCCTATGCTGTGCTCCGCAGAGCCAGTTTCCCCTGGCAGGGAGCTTGTCCATGTATCTGATGTCCTGATTTTTATATCCAGAGCCCGGTTTTTGTGGCAGCAGCCAAAGGGATGCCCCTTGACTGCTGGCTCTGGTGGCCTGTGGGGCTTGCATTCCTGGGTCCCAGGGGACTATAACCAGGAAAGAGACAGTTTCTGGTAGGTGGTCACCCCTAGGGCATTGCACAGACAGAGAATGGAAACATATTTCCATATTTATCCTGGAGGTTAGGCCTAAGGGGCAGACTTGTGGTTTGGCACACATTTATGGCCATTCTTAGGCACACTTCAGGGATACAGGTCAGTATTCTCCCTCTGCCGCACCAGGATCTCCCAGAAAGGAACTTACACAGTCATCTGGGACCCGATTTTTCCAACTACCACCCAGAAGACACCTCTAGACTTTCCAGTTCCAGGGGCCAGTGGGACTTATGCTTATGTTCCCACAGGACTATGTATATTTGCACACTCTAAAGCTGCTGCCTTAGGTTTGTCGTTCATCAGCCTGAATCTAGGTGTTGATTATGATCCTCTCTTTGGGACATGACAGGTCTTGGCATACTCTCAAGTACAAAATGTAAATTAAAAATAAAATATGTTGCTTGGACTATTATGAAAAATTATATGTCAACATATTGGACAACTTAGAAGAAATGGATAAATTCCTAGAAACATACAACCTAGCAAGACTGAGTCATGAAGAAATAGAAATATAAAGAGACTGATTACCAATAGGGAGATTGAATCAGTAATCAGAAATCTCCCCACAAACAAAACTTCAGGACCAGACGGGTGGTAATTTAAGAAGAATTAATACCAATTTCTCTCAAACTCTTTCAAAAATATGAAGAACACTTCTAAACTTACTTGATTGGACAACATTGCCCTGATACCAAAACCAGACAAGGACACTACCAGAAAAGAAAATTATAGGCCAATACCCTTAATGAACATACATACAAAAATCCTCAACAAAATATTAGCAGACCAAATTCAACAATACCTTAAAAGGATCAAACACCATGATGAAATGGGATTTGTTCAAGGAATGCCCAGGAGTTCAACATCCAAAAAAATCAATGTGACATTCCACATTAGCAAAATAAAGATGAAAATTTCATGATCTTAATAGATGCAGAAACAGACTCTGACAAATGTCAACATCCACTTATAATAAAAACTCTAAATAAAGTGGGATTTACCTAAACATAATACTGTATATGATAAGCACATACCTAGCATCATACTCAAGGTTGAAAAGCTAGAATCTTTTCTTCTACGATCAGAACCAACACAAGGATGCCCACTCTCCCAAATTTTATTCAACATAATATGGGAAGTCCTAGCCAGAGCAATTATGCAAGAGAAAGAAATAAAAGACATCAAGTTGGAATAGAAGTAAAACAGTCACCATTTGTCGATGACCTACTATATATGTATAAATCCTAAAGACTCCACCAAAAAGCTATCAGAACTAAGTAACACGTTTAGTAAGGTTGAATGACACAAAATAAACATAGGAAAACCTGTTGTGTTTTATTAAACTAGTAATAACTATCAGAAAGGGAAATTAATAAAAGTAATCCCCTTTATAATTATATCAAAAGTAATAAAATACCTAGGAATAAACGTAACCAAGAAAGTGAAAGACCTGTGCGCTGAAAACTATAAGACACTGATGATGAAAACTACAAAAGACACAAATAAATGGATAGGTTTTCTATGCTCACAGGCCCAAAGTGGTATTGAAGTGTCTATACCACCCAAAGCAATCTCCAGGTGCAATGCAATCTCTATCAAAATTCCAGTGGCTATTCTCACAGTAATAGAACTAACAATCCTAAAATTTGTAAGAAACCACAAAAGATCTCAGATAGCAAAGATGATCTTGAGAAAGAACAAAGCTGAAGATATCAGGCATCCTGATTTCGTACTATATTACAAAGCTAGAGTAATCAAAACAGTATGGTATTCTCAGAAAAGCGGACACAGAGTTCAATAGACTGGAATGGAGAATCCAGAAAGAAACATATGCACATATGATCAATTAATTTATAATCTAGGAGCCAAGAATTTACAATGGGGAGAGATCAGTCTCATCAATATATGGTGCTGCAAAAAATGGACAGCCATATGCAAGAGAATGAAATGGGACCACTATCTTTCACCCTGAGTAAAATGACTAAGAATGGATCGGAGATTGAACACAAAACCTGAAACCATAGCATTCCTAATAGACACATAGGTGGTAAGCTCCAATATCACTCTTGGTGATGACATGTTGGATTTGACACCAAAGGCAATAATAATAAACAAGTGGGACCACAGCAAATAAAACCATCAATAAACTGAAAAGGCAACTTATTCAATAAGAAAAATATTTGCATATCATATATATAAGGGGTTAGTATCCAAAATCTATAAAGAATCCATACAACTCAATTGCAAAAAAATGGATTAAAAAATGGGCAGAGAATCTGAATAGACATTTTTCCAAAGAAGATAGATAGATGGCCATCAGGCACATGAAAAGATGCTCTACATCATTAATCCTCAGAAAAATGTAAATCAAAGCCACAATAAGATATCACCTCATACCTTTTGGAATGGCTATTATCAAACAAACAAACAAACAAGTGTTGGCAAGGATGTAGAGAAAGGGAACGCTTGTGCACTGTTGGTAGAAATAAACTGGTCAAGCCACCATGGAAAAGAGTATGGAGAACCCTAAAATATTAAAAGTAGAGCTACTAAATAATCCAGCAATTCCACTTCCAGGTTTCTACCAAAGGAACTAAAATCATTTTTTAACATTCAGAAAGATACATGCACCCCCACGTTAATTGCAGAATTACTTACAATAGCCAAGATATGGAAACAATCTAAGTGTCTATTAATGAAAGAATGAATTAAAAAGTCTGGGTACACACACACACACATACACACACACACACACACACACACCCACGGGAATATTTTTTCAGCCATCAAACAGAAGAAAGTCTTCGTAACAACATGGATGGATTCTGAAGCACTCCTTTCTAAGTAAAAATTCAGATAGAGAAAGACAAATGCTGTATGATCTCACTTATATGTGGAATCTAAAACACACACATACACACACATACACACACACACACACAGACACACACACTCCAAATAAGCTCATAGATACAGGGAAGAAACTGGCATTTCCCAGAGGCAGGGGGTAGGTGGTAGGCAAAATGTGTCAGGTGAGTCAAAACTTAGAAACCTCCTGTTAGAAAATAAGTAAGTCCCAGGAAGGGGGCAAGATGGCGGAGAAGTAAGGAGCTCCGGACTTGCACTCGCGCCCATACATCACACGGAAAAGATCTGAAGCCATTGGAAACCTTACAAAACCTGAGAGATTGGGAGAAAAAGGACGCAGAATCCACTGAGAGAGCCTTCTAACGTGAGTGCGAACCGGGGAAGATAAAACCGGGCCGGGATCGGAGACTCCAGGGTGGGAGGCGATCCCCCTCTACCCTCTACGGGGAGTGAGAGGGGAAAAGGAGAGAGTCCAAAACAGAAAAACCTCCACTTGGAGGGGGGAAAACCTCTGCTCGGTGCATA
>NW_024083246.1:0-19022 GCF_003009895.1 Hyaena hyaena | reverse complement strand
GGCTCTCTCAGTGGATTCTGCGTCTTTTTTCTCCCAATCTCTCAGGTTTTGTAAGGTTTCCAATGTCTTCGGATCTTTTCTGTGTGATGTATGGGCGCGAGTGCAAGTACGGAGCTCCTTACTTCTCCGCCATCTTGCCCTCTCCCTTTATTTCAATAATTTTAAAACAAATGTATTATGATGTGTCTCTATATCTCTGGCAGTACTCCTGGCTTAACTCTATCTGGTTTAATTGAATCACATAACGCTATTTATACAGCATGTATGTTCCATTCTTTTACTTTTTATTTGTCTGAAACTTTGTTTAAAAACACAATATAAAGTCCCCTTTTTATCCATTTTGATAAGCTTGTTTTACTTGCAGTGTTTAGTCCACTTACAATTATTGACAGGTGTCTTCCTTTTTGTTATTTGTCCACTTTCATCTTTGTTCCATTGTTGTTCCTCCTTTACTGTCTTTTTAACCAAGCAAAAATTTTTGTTTTCCATTTTACCTTTTCAATTGGGTTTTTAGCTATACTTCAGTATACTTACTGTTTGTTTTCAGGATCACAAGGCATATTCCAAATTTAACAGTTTTCTTAGAATTAAGATTATCATCATTTTGGGGAACTTGGGTGGCTCAGGTGGTTAAGCGTGCGACACGTGATTTCAGGTCAGGTCATGAGATTAACCCCTCCAAGCAGGCATAGAGCCTGCTTGGGATTCTCTCTCTTCTCTCTCTCTCTGCCCTGCCCCTGCTTGTGAGGTACTCTCAAAATAAATAAACTTAAAAAAATAAAAACAGTATTATCTTTATGTAAAAAAAAAAAAAAACCTTAAAAATAGTGTATTTCAATTTAACTGCCATTATTTGTGCTTCATTTCTTCAAAATAACTTGTTTCAGGAAAATTTTTTCAATAGAAAGTCTTGCGTAATTAGTCATATAGTTACCATTTCTAGTTCTTCTCATTTTTCTTATATAATAAATTTTCAATCTAGTATAATTCCTCTTCCTCCAGAAAAGCTTTCTTCAACATTTCTTATTTTACAGGTCTGCTAGTAATGAATTGTCTAACTTTTTATCTAAGTAAAAATGGAACTCTTTCACTATCCTTTTTGGAAGATATATTCCAGTAGATACAGGATTCTAAGGTGACACTCTTTACTTTCCTCTCAGCGCTTTGAAGGCATTAAATGTGTCCTGCCCTCCGTTGTTCTTGTTCAGATGTCATTCTCTTCATTGTAATCCTGCATATGATTTGCAGGTCTTCTCCTATGCGTGCTTGTAAGGTTGTTCTGTATCAAATCATCACATTATACACTTTAAACTTATATAGTATTCTATGTCAATTTTATCTCCATAAAGCTGAAACGGGGATTTTTCTCTTTATATTGGGTATTTAGCAAATTTGGTATTACAAGTTTTGGTATTACAAGGTTTGCAAAAATACGCTTAAGTATGATTTCACTTGTATTGACCCTGCTTATATAATTCCTAACTTACGGCTGGCTTCTTTCTCAGTTAATAGAATAAAGAATAAACACTCATAAACTTCTTAAAAGAGTTTAACTTTTAGCCAGCTTTTCAGTGCTAACCAAAAGCCTGTTTGAAATGAATGACATAATTGATCATAGTTAACACCTCAAGGAACACATGAATTAAGTTTTGTATCATCTATGCACTCTCAAGTTTAAGCTAAGATTGCTTGAGTGAAGTGTCAGGTAATATAAATAAGCTGTACAGTTTTACTTTTGAACTTTGCTTGCTTCTTTCCATGTCCTGATGGGGAGAGGGAGATGAAAAACTCTGTTATGGAATTTACTGTCAAGAAAAACCATCATCTCTCTTGAATAACTTTTTTTTTTTAATTTTTAATGTTCTTTGTTTTATTTATTTCTGAGAGAGAGAGACAGCATGAGCAGGGAAGGGTCAGAGAGAGAGAGACACAGAATCTGAAACAGGCCCCAGGCAAGCTGTCAACATAGAGCCCAACACGGGGCTCGAACCCACGAACCGAAAGATCATGACCTGAGCCAAAGCCGGGCGTTTAACCGACTGAGCCACCCAGGCGCCCTGTGAATAACTGTTTTAATCCCCACTAATAGGGTAGCCTGAAAGTTTACCCTGACATCTAGACCATGTGTATGATCATTCTTGCCTTAGTAACAATTTTATTTTTAACTTTAACAAATATAAGAATGGCACTCTGATATGGCAGAATACCAGTATATCAATGCAGAAAATACACATGCTCATGTACACACAAGAGTTGAGAAGCACAAAATAGAGAAAAGACAAATTTAAGGAAAGAACATCCACCCCAATATGTGTATTTTTAAGCTAATGACTAGCGACTAGGAGTAAGCTTGCTCCCTAGGAACACTTGGCAATGTTTGGAGACATTTATTATTGTCACAACAAGGAAGGCACTATTGGCATCCACTGAGTAGAAAACTGCTTAATATCTTAAAGTGCATAGGACGCCCAACAACAAAGAATTATCCATCCCAAAATAACAATAGTACCAGCATTGAGAATTGCTGTTTAAGGCTATTTCCTTTGTCTACCTGTCAAGCTATTTGTTTTCACAACTATACACATAAATAGAATATTACCAACCAGTACACAAACAGATAGCCAAAAAATTAAGAGGCTGACTACTCTCTACTTTGGAAGTGAGGCCTGTATTTAAAATAATTTAAAGAGTACAGGTGCTACATTTCTATTCTCTGAATATAGGACCCACATTTTTGTCTGTTATTTTTTACTTTTGTTTCACCAGCCTGGTAAAGGAGTTCCCGTCAGCTTATGTGTGTTGAATGATATTACTGGACCTATTTGAATAGGTGTACTCCAAAACATAATGGGTAATTCACTGAAGAAAAAATTTACAAGGTATGAATTATGGCTAAAATATCTAGGTATAACTGACTTCCAGATTTTATATATATATATGCATTCCTCTGATTAATCTTAACAAAGTAGAATGGAAACCTCTCATAGAGGTACAAGTCTTAATTTCTTTCACTGCTCACTCACTTGCAAAGGTATAAATACTTGTGGTTCAGAACTAAGAATTATTATCCATCTTACCAAAAGTAAGATTAGGATTACTTATTATCATTTACATTGTTAGTAGCTATTATTTTCAAAAAAAATAAAAAAGACTAGAGTGACTCTTCTAATCTCTTTTGATTAGCACATTTTTTTTTTTAATGTTTTTTATTTATTTCTAGGAGAGAGAGAGAGACAGCATGAGCAGGGAAGGGTCAGAGAGAGAGGGAGTCAGATTGAAACAGGCTCCAGGCTCTGAGCTGGCAGTCAGCACAGAGCCCAACGCGGGGCTCGAACCCACGAACCACGAGATCATGACCTAAGCGAAAGTCGGACGCTTAACCGACTAAGCCACCCAGGCGCCCCTCGATTAGCACATTCTTAAAAGAACACAGGGAATAAGGTTTTGAGCACTCCAGTGGGCTCAATTTTAAGTGATTAACTAAAGAATATATTTGCTCACAGTATGTTTAGTCCTGTAAATACACACACTTTGTGAATAATGTGTTTAATCTCATCTGTTACTGCCTGAAGACTTGGCTAATGTCCTTATGTAACTGCACTGGAAATCAGGTTCTGTTGAGAAATCATTCTCAAAGACAGAATGTGCTACTTCAGAGTACTGGCTTGAAAATGCCACAGATTTTTCAATTAAGTTCTTAGAACAACATTTTATATAAGTGGTTCAGGACGTTTTCTCCCCAAATGGTAACATAAACTGACTGACTAGCATTCTAATCACATGGTGCTAACAAGTCACAAGTTGAATTGAATAACATGGTCTTAATCCTTGTCACAGAACCACCATGAAATCTGACTAATTAGCCTCAAACTTTCAAAGTCCATAGATGGACCGAATAAATAACAAAGGCTTAATTAATGCCATGCTTCTCCATCATTAGGTGAAAGAGAATTGGCAAAACTATACAATGTTGACATCCTGATAGGCTTCAAATCTGAAAAGGTGCTAATTTTTAACCTTAAGCTTTTCAAAGATTTTTCTGAGTATAAACTTATGTTGCATACCTAAACTGAGATTCAGTAACTTTAAAATTTGACTACATCCAATGTTTCCAGAAAATTATACCATGGTTTAGGGATGCCTGGATGGCTCAGTTGGTTAAGCATCTGACTCTTGGTTTTGGCTCAGGTCATGATCTCACAGTTCATGTACATATGTATGTTTGTATGTATGTATGTAGGATTTTATTCTTAATAAAACAAAACATATGGCTGTTTAAGCAGAATACAATATCTATCCCAATTACCATAGCCCCAAATTATCGATTTCCCAAATAGCTATTTAAAGGTAAGTCACCATTTACCATCCTACGTGCTTGTCTTTGCTTTGCTACTGAAATCTACTGCAATAGTGTGCAATTTATTGTAGTTTCCCCCCCATCACACTGCATGTTCTTTGAAATTAAGCCATATTTCTCCCCTATAATTTTTAAATGACTGCCACATTCACAGCATTCATTCAACACATATATGATGACTGGTTCAATAAAAGACCCAAACAGGCTTTCTCTCTTACAATTTTAAAAAAGACATTATCTCAAAATGCTTTTGTGTCTTTCATTTTCAAATAGCTATTGCACAGATTTCTGTGAAGAACTAGGTGCTCAGAGCATCTGTCTAAGCTCTGATAACTTTCTGCAGTATGTCTGGTTTATTTTGCTTTCAGAATCATGTAACTTCACACTACCACATCATTCAGGGTTATTTCTCCATTGCAAGATGATGCCATTTTACTGTGTATAAGGATTTCAGTGTATCTAATGGTGTTTAGCAATGTGAGATTAGATTGGGGCTTGGATATACAGCTTTTTAAATCCATAAAGAAATGATTAATTATAAATAGCATTTATTTGAAATTTTATTGTTCATGGGTGCAGGTATCCTCCAAGTGCTTATTTTAGGTATTTTTCTAATAGATATTAACTAATATACATTAGCTTAACCTTGATTACAACCTTATGGGGAAAGCATTATTATTACAACCATATTATAAAAAAGTTTACTGAGGTATAAAGAGGTATCCAGGTCACACAGTTAAAAAGGGTTTGAAGCCAGGTGTCTGATTTAAATCTGAAAGTTGGGTACACCTTTCCATGAATATAAGCTTTACATACTGCAATCAGGAAAGAAGATAAATAATGTCTGCAAATACCCATGAGAAGTATCTCCCTATCCTAAAAGTTTGTTCACTGTTTAATACATTTACAGTATTTTAAAAATCCTACTGACCCAGTGAATTATAGAAGGAAATCACTAAAGCTAAACATACCAACTATGAAGGAGTTAATTAGAGGTTTCTGATCACCTCTCCCCACTTTCAGTCACTCACTTGTGCCTTTAGTACGTGTTTGTAGGTAGTAGACAAACCTTTCTAGGTCCACCCTCTCGAATAAAGTAGGCCTTGAAGATACTGGGTAATATCATCCAATACAAAACATGCCACTCAATGTTTTCTTTTCACACCAGTGTTACTTAAAGGGTGGTGGGTAGCAGTTCAACATGAATTGCGGATATTGAGAGTAAGCATTTAGAAGCTTTTATAGCAAATTTTAAATTACTGTTTCTGTTCAATCCTATTTGTTTATTTATTTATTGGGAGTGCATATGTGCAGGGCAAGGGCAGAGGGAAGGGGGAGAAAGAATCTCAAGCAGGATCCACACCCAGCATGTAGCCCGACTTGTGGCTCAATGCCATGACCCTGGGATCATGACTGGAGTTGAAATCAAGAGTCAGACACGTAACCAACTAAGCAACCTAGGGGCCCCTCAGTCCATTGTTTAGAATTGAAACCACCATATATCTTTTTATTTAGTAATTCATTGCATTGTTTTACCAAAGGATCAATAACAGATTGACTTTTTTTTTTTTTTTTTTTTTTAAACACATCTTCAGAAGATAGGAAGACACAGATTGGTTAACCAAAGTTAGGCAGTTAGTAGGTTGACAGAAATCCTAATCCCAAGTATTCTGGTATCAACACATGCCTTTAATCACATGATATACTGCCTCTCCTAAGCCCATCTTTGAGCGATGTCTGAAAAATAGAAAATCTGACTAGCGGTCTTAGGTAGAGAACACAAGTCTCAACAGATGATCGTTTCGGCCTAGCCATTCCCATGTCATCCCCAATTTCCAGCAGTTCTAAGGTTTATCCAAACCACAGCGGAGTACAATCACCGACATCACTTTTTCTCCATTATTGGATCCCTTTTCTTCCTATTGGCAAAGTTCTTCAAGATTTGTTAGCCTTCCTCTGTCTGGAATGTTTAGAATTTGAAGTTCTCGAACTCAGCCATGTCATAAGCCACTCATTACAGATAAAATTTTGTGAGACAAGTCATCTGCAATCATGAAACAAGCATTCATTCAATGCCCACTCTCTGCAGCCACATGCACTCTTTATGTGTATGGTATAATTCATTTTTACTGTCCTACATTTTAAATAAGTTTTAGATTAAAACTTTAACTGGATACTGGTTTAGAATTTGATTTAATTTTTCCCCTTCAATCAACAACAAGATTGTCTCATCTTTTTGTTTCTCATGTGGTTACCATTCTCCTCCTAACCAGGCAACAAAGTGCAGTGGATACAGCACGAATTTCAACTAAAAATGTGCGATCTGTATTTCCATTTAACCAGCAATTCAGCAAATAATGAGACTCTGTTATGGATGAAAGCACTGATCTAATTGCTAGATATAGCAGCGATGGAGATGACAACTGTTTTAATGGAGCTTTCACTTGAGGAATCAAATATCAAATACACTAGTAAGAAAAGAGTACTAAGGGCTATAAAGAAAACAGAACAATATGGAGATAAAGAGTGATTGATAGGGGTGTCTTAGATTGTGTATCAAGGAAAGGCTCTCTGAAGAACCAACAGTTGAACAGAGATCACCATGTCAAGCAGGAAGTAAACACTTAACTTCAGGAACAAATTTCAAGAGGAAGAACCTTTTACCCTAACAAGAAACAAAGTAGTTTAAACAAAAGAAGGGTAGATATTGGCTGATATGAGTAGAATACAAAGATTAGCATAGTTCATGGATGTTTCTTTCCAGTGGCTCTATGATCTTAACTGGAATTTAATCTATGGGACGACCTAGACTCTGAACTTGAGGCAAGAGAGTTGCCAAAATCCTAGGCTTTGCCTGGAATATACAAGAAAGAGACGGTCTTTTTATGTTGCTTTATTTTAAGAGCAAGGAAACAACTCCCAGAAACCTCTAGCAAGCTTTTCCATTGGCTTTGGCTACTCAGAATTACCCCAAGAGCAGGAGTCAATTACAGAAACTATGTGGCTACAATGTAACCAGGCAGAGCTGAACGCCTGAACAAAAAAAGGGAAGCTATCATGGAAAGCCTAAAAGTGAATGGAAGCTACACTGTAAGTTGGTAACATCCAGTATAAACAGCTTATAACAAAACCCTGGATCCATTAGAGGAGCACCTAACTAGGGTGCTGTGGGGAGGGGACAGTGATAGGAGGTACTATCCCAGAGTTGACAAAAGTCAACTCCTGTAGGTATCAAAGATCATAGAAAGAAGTTTAGATTTTATTTCAAGTGTGGGAGAAAGCCATCAATATGTTTAAACCAGAGTAGCAGGATGGGGCTATAATGTGAGAGAAATCTTGCTTGCCTTGGGAGCAGAGGAAAGCGGTGGATCACTAGATCATTTAGATACAAATTTAGTTTATCTTTCTAAACTCCATTCACCATGTTTTAAAGAAATGGTTCAAGTACTTATTACAAAGCATTCTTTTAAGTTAAAAATGAAAGATACACTGAAGTACTTTTGGATTGTTAAACAAATGATAACAAATACACTACCATTCCTTTTCTCAGGTTTCTACTGAGTCTTATCTACCCAGACCAGTCTCATACTGACTGCTCTTTCCTACGGACTCCTGTGTTGTTCCATGGCCATAACAAGACATGTTAGTCTTAATTTTTTAAAATTTTATCAGACTAGTATATGTATGTATAGTGCATTACAATTTAAAAGCATGATCATAGATCTTCAACCACATCTTAAGTGCAAGGCATACATGAAAATCTCTAGAACAGTGTTTGGCACAAAATAGATACTTACTAAATACAAGTTTTCTTTCTTTGGGGTCCAGTCCCCTGCTTACACTTGCATTGTTTTTTCTTTTCTTCCCTAAGAACTTTCTCTATTAGGGAAAACAAAAAATAGGTACTTAATCATTATTCAGAGAGTTATATACTCATTTAAACAATAGAAATTTGACAATTACTCATGTTAAAAGGCACAAAAGTTAATGACAAACTAAAAATCAAATTTTCTGTTGCATAATCATCTTGAAATCACTAGATCATAATAAATTTATAACTATCACTTTGGTTCTTTCCTTAGAGTTCCTTTTGGAAAAGCTGGAAAAAAAAAAGAGATAGCATGCCAAAGTTTTTAGCGTGACAAAGACAAAATAATCCATAGAAAAGATCCAATAGCTTAGCCAATTCTTCAGAAATGCAATGCTTTTATCAAAAACTAGAGGGTAGAACAGAACTCATGTGCCAAGGAATGAATCATTCCAGCACAGCCAATGCACCTACTGCACATGCTTACAGACTTTCAGGATCTTTCTCGTACGCTCCAGCTGAGACATCAGTAACCTCAACATCCTAGATTAAACAGTTATGACTCTAAATCATGTTAAGCCATGTAAAGCAATAAACCTTCATGATAAAAGACCAATAAAATGGCAGAGTTCTCTGAAAAGGCATGTGCAGATCATGTTTGTGTTTGATTTACTGAACAAAGGGTGAATGCTAAAAGCCCCTTTTGTTACCTTTCTTTGGAAATATTCATACAGAGTTACTAAGATCATATACTGCATGGTGCTAAGATATAAACATTATCAATTTTCCTGACATTGCTGAATGCAGCCTAAAGTCAACTTAGGACAAGTGTCAGTAGAAAAGCTAACAATTCCTCAAGAAATAAAACACGGCCAAAATGTAATACAAATATAGATTTATTCCTCTACATGTTCAGGCAAGACTGAAGGCTTACAATTATGTAGTATTTAATGCTTAGTTTTATTTTTTGTAATACCTCTATAAGCCCCCAATCATGAAAAATATGAAACAGCACACATTTCAATACCACATAATTAAAACAAATGTGAGTTGCTGTATTTTACTTACTTTGCATTAGTGATTTATACATTTTCCTGAATACATAGTTAAATATATGAACAGTAAGACAAGTAATATTACCACTATATGCTCAACAAATCTACACAAGTGTTGCATGCACTACCATTTACTTAGAACAAATGGTTGTTTTTCTATAAACACATTATTTATGAGAACATCAAACGCCATTTTCATATTAATGTAGTCTTGTATTTCACAGAATTACCCACATGATTTGGTGATTCCCTCCCTCTATATAATAAGGAGCTCCCTCCACCTCCAATTAGTTCCAACCTCACTTAGATCTACACCATGAAAATATCTGTCTTATCTATACCAAAAATAGTTGACAGACATGAAGAAATAATTCAAATTATAAAAACATCCGAAGTCCTAAAAAAAACCTTTGTTGATTTAATCACTTTATTTCTACAAATCAACAAATAGATTCATCACTACCCAAACAATTTTAAAGGCTTCCAGTGTGTATCTATAGAAAGTTAGCAATTAAAACAGACTATACAAAGTAGGTTGATAATCTTAAGCAAGCAAGTTCAATATAGTGAAAACCTAAGTGCAAGGATCCAGACTATGTTATCTCAGTAAAACTAGATTTTGTTATTTATATATGCCACTATTTGTATAAATATTATATAAACAATCAGGTTTAGGTCTTATCTTCACCCAAAGGCACACTTTATGCTTAAAAGCTCGCTTTATGCTTGAAACATATTACCAGCCTTAGACTCATCTTTAAGAAGAATGGCTATGCAGTACACACCAATCAGTGACCTGGTGCCAGAATCTGTGACACTGCCTAGCAACCTCCCCTTATTACAAAGAGCACAACAACGTACTACTGGTCTGAAGAGAGCAAGAGAAATTTACATGAAATAAATGACTTTATAAAGGGCAAATATCCCTCTGTTTAATATACTATACTGAAGTCCGTTAAAGATTTTCATAAGGCAATGCAAATGCAAATGCAGGATTACTTGAATTCTGATTACTAGAAAGGCTTTCACTGATAGTTTTGCGGGTTTCATGTACAGTCATCTTTGTGTTTTATTCTGTCAAAACTGATTCCTCAATAGGCTTATACAGTAACATACTAACATATATTTCAGTAAATAATTTTTAGTGATTACTCAGAATTGAAGCCCTTAAGAATTTTATTAACTAAGCAAAATTAACTGCAATAATCATCACTTTCTCATGGTTTGTGTACTTTAATGAGATCTGCTATGAACTGAATTTTGTGCTCCCCCAAATTCTTATGTTTAAGTCTTAACTTTAAGGTCAAGGTATTGGAAGATGGGCCTTTGGAAGATAATTGGGTTTAGTTACGATGAGTGTAGGGTACTCATCATGTGATCATTGCCTTTACAGAAGAGACACCAGAGAGCATGTAGTTGGTTTCTCTCTCCACTATGTGAGGACACAACAACAAGGTAGTTGTGTACAACCCAGGAAGAGAGCTGTCACCAGAAGCCAACCATGCCAGCACTTTAACCTTTAACCTTGGACTTCAAGTGTCTAGAACAGTAAAAAAATAAATTTCTGTCGTCTAAACCATGTATCTTGCGTGAGGTGTTTTTGTTACAGCAATCCATAAAGTATTCAAATTCCTTTAGAATATATGGGAGTATCATCCAAATTATTAATTACTGGCTTTTCCTCATTTTTATTTTCATCCTTATTAACAGTTAAAATTTTTAATATGATCATCTATGCATTTTCAAATAGTGTAATACTAGAAACATTTCTCCTATTTCTAGACTAAAAAAAAGTTTTAAACAATATAAATCAAATACTGAAGACTATTAATTTATCTTTAACATTAAAATGTATCTGAGCCAAAATCTTTACAAAATTTCTAAGGAAAGAAGTAATTTTTAATGTCTATTTAAAGACTAATGAAGAAATGTCAATTTGTTTATATATAAGAGCATGGACATTTTTAGAGTACTTTAAAGACAGGAGCCTAGAGGGGCGCCTGGGTGGCTTAATCAGTTGTGCGTCTGACTTCCGCTCAGGTCATGATCTCACAGTTGGTGGGTTCAAGCCCCATGTCGGTCTCTGTGCTGACCTCTAGCTCAGAGCCTGGAGCCTGTTTCAGATTCTGTGTCTCCCTCTCTCTCTGACCCTCCCCTGCTCATGCTGTCTGTCTGTCTGGTCTGTCTGTCTCTGTCTCTCTCTCTCTCTCTCAGAAATAAATAAAAAAACATTAAAAAAAAATTAAAGACAGGTGACTGATAGCTAAGTTGGATGGCTGACTTTGGCTCAGGTCATGACGTCCCGGTTCGTGATTTCAAGCCCCTGAGGATCTGTGTTGATAGCTCAGAGCCTGGAGACTGCTTCAGAATCTGTCTCCCCCTTTCCTCTGTGCCCCTCCCCCACCTGTACTGTCTCCCCAAAATGAATAAACATTTTAAAAAATTATAGGACTTTCAAGAAACAAGTTGACAAGATAGAATGAATAACTACCTTGGATTACCTGGAACCCTCCTGGTTTTAGCACTTTAATTCCCCTACCCTAGAACACCCTTCAGTCCAGAGCATATGAGCACAAGTCACTTAAAGAGGACCTTGTCATTTCTACCAGAGTACATGCAGTATCTGTGTTTCTCATTTCCTAAGGACCCAGAACAAATAGAAGTTTTTGTACAAATAGAAGTTTTTGTGGTATCTGCCTCAGACTATAATTAACCTTCCTTTTCTATCAATTTTAGAAACTTACAACTAAAAAGGGGCATTAGAAATTATTTCCCTCAATACTTAGGTTACCAGTAAGCCAATTATGGTTTACAGAGATCAAAGTTTGTGAATCAACTATAATAAGAATGCTCTTCTCATCTTAGTCCTTATGGAACTTCTCGAACATAGTCTAGTAAAAAAATAACCCTGAAGAAATTCTTGATGGCTAAAGATGATGACAAAATTAAAAGTTATCACATGATCATGTGAAAATTCAGCGTGATGATTAGACTTACATGGAATAATTTAGATAAACCCTCTAATTCACAGAGGGAAAATATCCAACAATTGCTGAGACAAACATTAAAAAGAAGAATAAGGAATGAATTGTTTGTAAGATACACACCAGAGAGTAATAGTCATTTCCATATAGTATAAATGCTTTAAATACAAATTTAGTGGAATATCAATATGACATACCCAAGGTTATCAACATGACTAAAGTGGACATGGGTTGTTGTGGCTTTAGAAAATGTAAAGAGGAGGAAAGTATGTATTGATAAAAACTCGATGTAGGATAGGATTCCATAGATTTAAAAATGCTACAATTTGCATGCTCGATTACTTCTTTAAATATGCTCCATCACCATAGAGATTTATAAAGTTACTTAAGTGCTCAACAGCCAGCATAGAATTAAGCTAACTGACTTTCAAATACCTGTGACCATGTACCTCAAAGTATTTTTTTAAGTAGGCTTTGAGCTCAGCACACAAAGCTTGAACTTATGACCCTGAGGTCAAGAGTCAAATGTCTAACCAAGTGAGGCAACCAGGTGCTAAAACCTCACAGTAAGTATTATTCCATTTCTAGCTAGATCCCTTTTCCCCCCATGAGAATGGGGCTGAGTAAAGCATTTGGCTGCAAAAGATCTAATTGGCTTTTTAATGAACGTGGAAGGAAAATTTCTCCAGTGGGGTGCCATCTTCAAATTCACCAGATTAAATTCAAACATTTGGAATTTTAAATTCTCTCTTCCCCTACAGCACCACCTTTTCATTAGTAGCAAATGCCTCAGTCAGTAGAAAGAGCCAGTGGGAAATAGAGCAGCAATCTACACATTGCTTCAATCCTTTAATAGCTCCCTTCTGGAGAAGTTGGATTCCAAACAGGGCCAATCAGTGCCATCCCTTTTCCTTGAGTTCTGAACCAATTGAGAAATAAGACAAATGTACAAGGCAAACTGCAGTCTAAAATACCATCCTTGTCACTGGTAAAGGCTGAGTTGGAAAAGTTCAACTTAATGTGCAAAACTGACCAGGCCTAAAACCCCCAGACCTCCAGGGATAGACTACACAAAGCAAAGTTTGGGTCTATAGAGCAAAACATTTGCAAAATTCATTGTTTCTGCTCTTCCAGAATAGAAAGAGAAAGTTTAAAAAAAAAAATCCCAATTCATTTAAGACTACTGATAGGTTACCTTTTTACAACTGATAAATGTCCATAACTCTCATTTCCTGCTGGCCAGATAATTCAAAAAAGCCCAATTGCAAAGAGGAAGGAGTACAGTAAAAGACAAAGCATATTTAGGGAAAATTCTTTCCCAGATAAACCAAAAAAGTAGTACCGGATAGCTCAATTCACAATAAACAATACACAGTGGAATTAGGTCTGGCAAAGAAGATCCCTTGATTCTACAGCACCACATAAAAGTTTTGCCACAGAAATTTAGAAATTAAGGGTCAGAAAAGCTAAGACCCCAGTCCCCAATCCTACCATCATCTCCTACAGAATTAAACAAGAACCAGGGTGCTCTACTGCACCTGCAACATGCATTCACATTCCAGGGGAAGGAGTCCTATACTTTATGTCTCTCTTCCTATAGAGCCAACACTTGAAGAATCTTTTGGAGTGCCAGTTATTTTCAGAAGCTGATGGAGGAAAGCAAGCAGCCCACCACCTATAGACCTGTCAGGTACAACCTCTACTGACAAAGGAAAGGGAATCTAGTCCTTTGGAATAGTAAGTTAAGGTATAGCTTCTCCTGTTGGGTGGCTCAGTGTCCAAACTACCCAGAGAGTTCACAGTGGCATTGATTAAGAATTCCTGCTACAATTTCCAGATATTCTGAAATAGAGGTGAGCTCATGTGAATGTTTAAAACATTGATGGGAACCAGCATTTAATAGGAATGCTCCTTTAACAACTACAGAAAAGGAAGGTAACATCTTATCCATAGTAATTAGTTTCGACTTTCTTACAAGGAATTGTTGAACATATGTGAAGATACTTAATTGCAATTAATTGGTAGATTCAAATCAGCTCTAAGTGATTCAGTTAACAACCTATGGGGAAGAAATGGGATAGTACCAGAGTTCTCAAAGGAAAGGAAACCAAGTTTGAAATGGAGAAATCTTGAGCCTTTCATAACAATCTAGTCCTGCAGTAGACATATAAAGTTCTAATATGTGCTCTAACATAGGTGTTTCAAAAACAGTACATCTAATACTAGAAATTTCCCATTAGCGAATGGTGGACACCCATTGACTAACAAGGAAGTCTCATTACTCCATGGAAATACATTTTAATAGTACAATAACCTCTTCAATTAATTCTGGGGTCATTTATCACAGTGTAACAGCTGCCAAAGCAGAGTAACAGTTTAGAAAAATGTAGCACTCTTTCACTTTCACAACAGTCAACTGTTTTGACTGTTATGTTATCATAGTAATGCCATTCATACATCCTTTGAATTCCACCCATTCAATTAATCAGACCAGAAAACCACAAAGCAAGATGGCCGAGAAATAACAGTTCCACAAGAGGAAATTAAAAGCAACTTCCGATGTCACTCTTCTACTCCTTATTTTCTGTTTTTATTTTACTCATTTTTTTCCTCTTTCATTTTACTTTCATCATCAGAAATTTTCCTCCAATTTGTTTTTTTCCCTCTTCACCATTCAGTCTGTCAAGGACTCCAGACGCAGGACTTGTGTCACATGGTAAATTAATAAGAAAAAGTGGATAGTGTCAACATCCTTTTCTCTACAAGAAAGAAGGCCTTTAAGGGGGAACATGTACAATCTTCAACAAAAGAGAGGATATGGTAAAGTCTCGGAGAGGTGCAGGAAAGCACTGGGTCCATGGATCAGCCCCTCCACTTCTACCAAGACTCTACAAGTCTACCAGCAGAGCTAAGGAGTGTGGGAAAAGCCAGGAAAAATGGCCAGGCCTAAAGGTGCATAAAATGGCCCCAGTCCTGTTGTATAAGCAGCAAATATTGTGTAAACATTTCAGCAGTCTTTCCTTACTTAAAACAAAACCAGGGTCCAAACGTACTCTAAGGCTCATGGTACTCTGAGGACAGGGCAGTGCTTCAGAGGGAATAACAGCATACCATATAGGATTTTTGAAAATTCTAAATATGTAGACAAAAAATGCAAAAACAACCAATGTTTACTTTCTTATATCCTTGAAAAATGGGGACTTAATATCTGAGCTCATCTGACTTAACATGAATATTATAATTCTTAAATGTGAATAAAATTTATATTCCTTATTTCAAAGTTAATCATTAGTACTTAAGTTGTTAAATGCTTCCTGCGGTCATAAGAATTATATGTTCAATGATCTTTGTTCTGAGATTTAACTGAAGACTATTAAAAAGTTTCTTATGATTTCTAATCATAAATTTATCAGCCATACCAAAGGATAAATAAAAATAACAGTCCACACAATGCCTATAGCAGCATTTGATGGCACACAAGTGTTGACAGACAAGTTAAACTATCTTAATTCAGTGAAATCAAACTATGGAATGGTTTTATTGTTTTAAATAACCACCCTTTTGAATCTCCCTTTCCCACCTCTTCAAATAATCTGAGCCAGAATCTGAAAGGTTCTAATACTACTCAAAGACTTCAGCTTCATATCAAATACACTCCCCTCTCCTAACTCAGTCTCTTTGTCCTTCTCCTTCCCACGTCCCTTTTCCAGTTCTAGCTTTTTACTTTGTTGAAGCAATATGTAGACCTGAGAGAAAAACACCAAAAACATTGTTACCTACATTGTGCAGTTGTGCCCCTCTCGCGGCCAGAAATGTTCTCTCTACAGTGGGCGTTGAAACTCTTGTTTTGGTAAGGAGAGTACAGATGAATTCTATTGCGTGTCTCTTTGAGGATACCTCCCCACTACACAGCCTTCTGATGTGGAACATCTACTCTGCTCAGTGCTTCCAATCCTACCTCAAATGCCATCACCATTGATTAAGCACATGTGCTTCCCTTGCATCAGTAGCTTTATGTAAAATCCAACCTCCTTGTGCCCTAAACAATGCAAGCACGAGCTCTTCACCAGATGCTCCCTGTATCCTTGTAGATGTTCTCAGTCGGCCCACCACTGCTCACATAATTTTAAGAGTAGATCTGCAGAGCTGCCATAGGAACAGACATCTAGTTTAAGCTTGAGATGCCAATGTTATCTTCTTCCAGGCACCTGTGAGGTATATTCTCTTTGACCCCATTTTTCTTAGTTTGTGAGGATGTTTCTTAGTTTCTTGGCTATGATGAGAGAAAATCCACAGTACTCCTTGCTAGGTTAAGAACTCAAAACCATGCTGAATATCCTTTGAAGCCTATAACTTTCGCTAATATCCACTGGGGGTGATTATTCAAGTAGCAGAACCAATTCAGCTGTCCCTTTTCACAGGATTTTTTAAATTGAGATAAAATTGACAGTGACTAATTAGAATATTAGTTTCAGGTGTACTACATAATGATTCAATACTTGTATATATTGTGAAATGATCACTACAATAAGTCTAGTTAATATTGACCACTGCACTGTTTAAAAGTATTTTTCTTGTAATGATAACTTTTAAAATCAATTCTCTTAGCAATTTTCAAATACGCAATGCAGTATCATTAACAGTTGCCATGCTGTGCATTACATCTCCATGACATTTGTTTTATAACTGGAAGTTTGCATCTTTTGAATGCCTTCATCCATTTAACCTTTGGACAATGAAGGGGTTGGAGGCATTGACCCATGAACCATCAAAAATCCACATACAGTTTTTGATTCACCTAAAACCTAACTACTAATAGCCTACCATTAATCAGATACGTTACTGATAACATACACAGTCAAATAACATATGTTTTGTAAGTTACATTTATTACATGTTGTATTCTTTCAATAAAGTGAGATACAGAAAAGAAAATGATAGGGGCGCCTGGGTGGCTTAGTCAGTTAAGCGTCTGACTTTCGCTTAGGTCATGATCTCGCGGTTCGTGGGTTCGAGCCCCGCGTCGGGCTCTGTGCTGACTGCCAGCTCAGAGCCTGGAGCCTGTTTCACAGTCTGTGTCTCCCTCTCTCTCTGACCCTCCCCTGCTCAAGCTGTCTCTCTCTCTCTCTCTCCTAGAAATAAATAAAACATTTAAAAAAAATTTAAAAAAAAAAAAAGAAAAGAAAATGATAAAATCATAATGAAGAGAAAATACATTGATGGTACTATATATAGTATAGCATATTTATTGAAAAAAGTTCATTGATAAGTGGTCTGCATATTTCAAACCCATGTTGTTCAAGGGTCAACTGTATTATGTCTACAACCTGTGTTTTGTCACTTGGAATCGCATGATAACTTCTCATGTTTTTACTGGTTCTTTTTTTTTGAAATGTTTATTTTTGAGAAACAGAGGGAGAGAAAGAGAAAGCCTGAGCAGGGAAGAGGCAGACAGAGGGAGACAGAGGATCTGAACTGGACTCTACACTGACAACAGGGAGGCCAATATGGGGCTCAAAGTCACAAACAGCGAAATCATGACCCGAGCAGTAGCAGTAGTCTGATGCTTAACCGACCAGGCCACCTAGGCACCCCTGTCTTTAGAGATTCTTCCTCAACACTGTTTGACAAGGCTACATACTACTACGACTAATAAAATATTTTACTGTAATCCAACTTAGGCATGTGTAATGTAATTTTCCCACTTTTTTACTGTTATAAATGACATAATAGTATAGTTAACTATACTATGTTATTCATAGTAGTAACTATGTTAACTATATATAACTAGTTATAACTAGTATAACTATTTGGACTTATCTCTGGTTATTTTACATTACCAAATAATTTTTGCTACTTTGATACCTAAAGGGTATGAATTTTGAGGGGCTTTTAAGTATATTAAGGCAAATTATGTTAGAGTGTTGCATACTTAAAAATACTGGGAATTGTCACTTGTTAATTAGTGGGTTAAACATCTGACTCTTGATTTCTGCCCAGGTCATGATCTCATAATTTGTGAGAGTGAATCCTATGTCAGGCTCTGCATTGACAACATGGAGCCTACTTGGAATTCTCTCTCTCTCTCCCCCTCTACCATCCCCCCCACCCGTCAAAAACAAAAAATAAAACATAACAAATAAATAAGTAAATAAATCTTGGGAAACTCATAATTCTGTCAAATTCTCCTACATAAAAATACTTCTATTAAGAAGTAATGTGTGATATACTACTCATATAGGATCACCTTTAGTTATCTTTTCAGTATTTGTATAGAAAGATATCTGAATAGTGTTTATCACATTTTGATGATGATTATTTCTAGGTAGACATTCAACTGATTTTTACTCTCCTATCTATCTTTTTTTATTGTGCTTCTAAATTATTTATTGAGAACATGTAGCAAGTATTTATTGACAATAACCATTAGTATTTTATGCACTTTTGCTTGCAAAGATTATTATTAGTTTTAAAAATATTTCATTGAGGAGTGCCTGGGTGGCTCAGTCGGTTAAGCGTCCTATTTCGACTCAGGTCATGATCTCGCTGTGGTTTGGAGCCACGCATCGGGCTCTGTGTTGACAGCCAGCTCAGAGCCTGGAGCCTGTTTCAGATTATGGATCTTCCTCTCTCTCTGACCCTCCCCTGCTCATGCTTTCTCCCTCTCCCTCTCTCTCTTTCTCGCTCTCTCTCAGAAATAAATAAAACATTAAAAAAAGAATTCAAGGAGAGAGGGCAAGATGGCGGAGAAGTAAGGAGCTCCGTACTTGCACTCGCGCCCATACATCACACAGAAAAGATCTGAAGCCATTGGAAAC
>NW_024083245.1:16887-19024 GCF_003009895.1 Hyaena hyaena | reverse complement strand
TTCTGTGTGATGTATGGGCGCGAGTGCAAGTACGGAGCTCCTTACTTCTCCGCCATCTTGCCCCCTCTCCTTCCTTTTTTTGATGCTGTTTTAAGTGGTATTGTTTCATTTTTCAACTATTCACTGTGCATATCTTGGAAAAAATTGATTTTTGTCTGTTGACCTCCTATCTTACAGTGTTGCTAAATTTAATTATTAGATTTAGCCAGGCTTTGTTCAGTTTTTGATAAATTCGTTATGAGTTCTTATACGCACAATTCTCATAACTTATAAATGAAGTCTTAGCTCTTGCTAACTTTTGTCACTTGGAAGTACTTCTCTTTTTATCACATTAGCTACGACCTCTAGTAAAATGTTAAATATGACTGGAGAGAACAGACCTCCGGTAGATGCGGAAAAAGCATTTGACAAAATACAGCACCCCTTCTTAATAAAGACCCTCGAGAAAGTCAGCATAGAAGGAACCTACTTAAACATCCTAAAAGCCATCTATGAGGAGCCCTCAGCTAACATCATCCTCAATGGGGAAAAACTGAGAGCTTTCCCCCTGAGACCAGAAACTCGACAGGGATGTCCAATCTCACCACTGTTGTTTAACATAGTGCTGGAAGTCCCAGCTTTAGCAATCAGACAACAAAAGTAAATTAAAGGCATCAGAATTGGCAAAGAAGAAGCCGAACTCTCACTTTTGGCAGACAACATGATACTCCACATAGAAAACCCGACAGATTCCACCAAGAGCCTACTAGAACTGATCTATGAATTCAGCAAAGTTGCAGGGTACAAAATCAATGTACAGAAATCGATTGATTTTTATACACCAATAATGAAGCAACAGAAAGAGAAATCAAGAAACTGATCCCATTCACAATTGCACAAAAATACATAAAATACATAGGAATAAACCTAACCAAAGATATAAAAGATTGTATGATGAAAACTATAGAAAACTTATGAAGGAAATTGAAGAAGACACAAAGAAATGGAAAAACATTCCATGCTCATGGATCGGGGAAAAAATATTGTTAAAATGTCATTACTACCCAAAGCAATCTACACATTCAATGCAATCCCAATCAAAATTGCACCAGCATTCTTCTCAAAACTAGAACAAACTATCCTAAAATTTGTATGGAACTACAAAAGACCTCAAATAACCAAAGTAATATTGAAGAAGAAAACCAACACGGGAGGGATCAGCCTCCCAGACTTTAACCTCCACTACAAAGCTGTCATCATCAAGACAGTATGGTATTGGCACAAAAACAGACACATAGACCAATGGAATAGAATAGAGAACTCAGAATTGAACCCACAAATGTACGGCCAACTAATCTTTGACAAAGCGGGAAAGAGTACCCAATGGAAAAAAGACAGTCTCTTTAACAGAAGGTGCTGGGATTACTGGACAGCAATACGCAGAAGAATGAAACTAGATCATTTTCTCACACAATTCACAAAAATAAACACAAAATGGATAAAGGACCTGAATGTGAGACAGGAAACCATCAAAACCCTAGAGAAGAAAGCAGGAAACAAACTTTTTGACCTCCACCGCAGCAATTTCTTACTTGACATATCCCCAAAGGCAAGGGAATCAAGAGCAAAAATGAACTATTGGGACCTCATCAAGATAAAAAGCTTCTGCACGGCAAAGGAAACAATCCATAAAACTAATAAGCAACCGGCAGAATGGGAAAAGATAGTTGCAAATGACATATCAGATAAAGGGCTTCCTCTTTTTCTATAACTCTGTCTTCTACTTCACCTATTCTCATCTCTGCCTCTTCAATCCGTGCATTGGATGCCTCCATTTTATTATTGTTTAAAGCATTTTTAATTCATCACAACTATTTTAAGGTCCATAATCTTTGTAGCAATACCTTTTCTGATGTCTTCCATGCCTTTTTCAAGCCCAGCGATTAATTTTATGACTATTATTCTAAATTCTTGTTCAGTTATGTTGCCTATATCAGTTTTGAGCAGTTCTTTAGCTGTCACTTCTTCCTGGAATTTCTTTAGAGAGAGTTCTTCCATTTCATCATTTTGGCTAGCTTTGTGTCTCTAGTCAGTTCTTAGAACTTGTTCTGAGATCTGCACCTGCGAGTGCTACCATATTAAAGGAGGTTCCTAGGCT
>NW_024083245.1:6147-15901 GCF_003009895.1 Hyaena hyaena | reverse complement strand
AACCTCGGGAGTTGGTGATGGTTCCATTATGCTGTACTCTGTTTTCTTTAATGGTATTCTATTTGAATCTTTTACTATTTGATAAAAACTTTAAAAAGCAGAATTCTTGAAAATAGAATTGGAGTAGCAAAAAGAGACAAGCTACATCACAGTAAAGCAAATGGTAGAGACTTGAAGTAATTTATTGTTTCATTCTTTCTGTGGAAAGGTAACTCTTACTATTTTTCACAGATCACCTAATGGCTGAATATGTAGACCTTGCGTTTGAAATCCCAATGAGTTTTCCAAAAATTCATCACAGATGTTGGGTGAAGAAATGCCTCACCAGTGTTCAGTGCCTCTGTCTTAAAATGAAGGAAGAAAAAAAGGTGCTCATGTGGAGAGAATACAGAAGTTACTTGATCTGAGAGCAAAAGCTCCCATCTGTTTACTGATCCCCAACTCCGATTGACCTCCATCAACTTCAGCTTCTCAGCAGGAAGAACTTGTAGCAGGATAGGAATTTGAACTTCACTGATACTGTTAAAGGGGATCAAGGATTCTGTAATGAGCTTAATAGCTTGGAGGCAGAAACAGTTTTGGACACTTCAGAGCCTTAAACGAATCTCTCAGCTTGGTGAATTTTTTCTTTCCTGTAGGTGGAAAGTTTTAAAGTGTATGTATTTTTATGTAGATGTGTAGTTGCTGGAACTGGAAAGAAAATACGTGACCATCCCAATGTTACGTGGTTTTCACTCATAGATCAAAGAATTGGGGTATTTGGATCCCCAAATAAGGAACTTGAGTTACAGTCGATCTGATTATGAGAATAGCAACATTCTTCCCATAGCATCCTTGCTTCTTTTCCTCTCTCCTCTAACCTCGTAATTTCTAAAAAATGAATGAATAATCATTACAACTTTTGAATGTTTTCTGTGTGTCAATTAATAGCTGTTTCCTTTTACAGGCATTTTCCCATTATTTCTTAACATAATCACTTGAGGTAAGAAACTCAAAAAGGTTACACTGCTTTTCCAGGTCACACCTGGAGGAGATGCAGGAAATTACATTCTGGTGAAATTGATGAATCTGTTGATTGAGACCACTAATCCCTCCACCCTCTTCTTTGGAGAGCTGTTTAAAATCAACTCCTTTGCCTGGTTCTCAGGTGTAGTTAAGGAGCTGCATCAGTTCTGGCAGACACAGCTCAGAGTCGACCCTGCTGCACGAACAGCAAGTGCCAGGAAAGCCTCAGCCTGGCCCAGCCTCAGAGAGGAGGAAGAGAGCACGGTCTCCACCAGCCCTCTCCCCTCAGTGCTGCGGGTCTCCATACCCCTGCCCCCTGGGGCTCTGCCCCCCCTTCCCCCAGCGCTCCGCCCTCCGCCCCCACGCTCTCTGCCCTACACCGGCGCTCTCCACCTGAGGACCTTTAGACAGTGCGAGAAGACACGGGCCATCACCACAGCCGCCTGCCGGCTGCAGAGGCCTCAGCCATGCAGGCAGCGACTCCAGCCCAGACGCCGCAGCCCCAGGCCTCCCCTCCGGCCACCGCATGCTGACTCTGGAATATTGGAGACCACCAAGTCTCCTCAGAAGCCTCGGGGTGTCAGAACTCAGCCCTGGTCTGTGTGAACGGGGCCTGGGGACCTTGGTGTCCATGTGGACAGCACACCACCTGTCCCTCACGATGAGGGACATAGCCCAGACAACCACAGTGTCCATGTGAACAACAAGACCTATCCCCACGATGACAGGACCTGGCCCGGACATCCTAAGTGTCCGTGTGGACGACACATCCCCCTCCTGAAGATGACGGGACACGGCCCAGAGGCGCCTCAGCCTAGACATCCTCAGTGTCCATGTGGACGACAGGTGCCGACATCTTCAGTCTCCATGTGGACACACGTCACCATCCCCACAGCCTGGACAACCTCAGTGTCCCTGGGGAGGACCAGTAGCCTCCAGGACCAGGCCGAGCTCGTGCAGGCCTTGCTGTTGGAAGAGAGAAAGGGTAAGGACAATATACCACATTTGGTCATAAAACGCGTCCAACACTTTTTAGCCAGATTTACTGGTCTGTGTACCTACAGGGCAAAAGCCACTTCGAACTTCTAGCTGGGGAGTTAGTAGCTCACAGTTTTTGTCGAGAAGTGTCCTTTGGAAAGGAGAGCCCATGGGGATAGAGCCTTGACTAGGGTTAGGATTCCATCCAGGGGAGTCACCAGGACAAAGTAGCACCAGTTCTGGGATCTCCCTGGAAGACAGAAATGAGGGTGCGTGCGCTGGTGTGGGTTAGGTGTACAGTTAGGAAGGGAGGCAGGACTAGGTGTCGGGTTAGGGATCGGTGTGGGGGGAGGGTATTGTTAGGAGTAGATCCCTGGGGGCTTTCAGGATGGACCGCCAGCAGTCAGTGGTCCACCCGGAAGGCTGAATCGAGGGCGCATGGATGATGACGGCGAGGCTCAGTGTTCAGTTTCCAGGGCCAGCCTCCTCTGTGGGCCTGGCTACGGTGCGGCCTCAGCTTACCCCTCGTGCAGGTGTTTCTGGGATTTGTGAATATCGTGGTGATGTTCCACGTTCCATGCTGAGAAAGCCAGCAGCGCTTCTGAGCCCTGGGTCTGGGGTTTTCTCAGTCCAAGGACTCAAATCCCCATGGGGAGAGAGCCTTGGCTAGGGGTTGCATCCTGTGGAGTTGGCAGGGCCGAAGAGGCAACAACTCACGATCTCCCTGGCTGAAAGGAGGGCCATTCTCATGGCTGTGACAGGTGTAGGGTTTTCGTGAGCTTGAGGGATAGGGCTAGGGTTAAGATTGTATCTTGGGGAGTCACCAGGACAGAAATGACACCAGCCTCGTGATCTCCCTGGAGGTCTGAAATGAGAACCAATGCACGGGTGCGACTCAGATGTAGGGTTAGGGTTAGAGTGAGCGTTAGGGCTAGCGGTAGGGTTAGGATTATGCTTGGTGTTAGGGTTAGAGTAAGATTCCAGGATGATCCAGTATCTAATCAGTCAGCCGTGTAGAGATCTCCCTGGAGGGCTGAACTGAGGGCAGAGGGCAGGTTGGCAGTCAAGCTCAGTGTTTGGGTTCAAGGGCCAGCCTCCTCTGTGGGCCAGGCTACAGTGGCACCTCACAACACCCCTTGTGCTGCATGATCTGGGTTTTGTTGATGTCATGGTGATGTTCCACGTTCCATGCTGATTAAGCCTGCTCCACTCTGGGCCCTATGTCCTTGGTTTTCTCAGACCTAGGAATTGGGTCCCCATGGAAATAGAGCCTTGGCTATGGTTATGGGTTACGGTTCGTCAAGGGTAGTCGCCAAGGCAGAATTGAAGCCAGCCCTGTATTCTCCCTGTAGAGCTGAAGTGAGGGCACAATCACGGGGGCAGCTGTGGTGTAGGCTTACGTGTAGAGTAAGCGTTAGATGTAGGTATAGGATTAGTCTTTGGCTTAGGGTTAGAGCAAGATGCCAGGATGATCCAGGATCTAATCAGCTGGGAGTGCAGTGATCTGCCCAGCGGGCTGAGTGGAAGGCATAGCAGAAGTTTTTAGGTCCCCATGGAAAGAACTCTTTGGCTAGTTACGGTTTCATTCAGGAGAGCACCAGTGCAGAGGGCAGAAGCGACACCAGTCCCGTGATGTCCCCGGAAGGCTGAATTTTGGGCACATGGGAAGATGCCAGTCTGGCTTAGGCTTTGGGTTCCAAGGCTAGCCTTCTCTTTGAGTTATGTAAGAGTTGGGCTTTGGGACACCCCTCATGCAGCTCTATCCGGGCTTTAGAATGGTTTGATGAGGTTCCGTGTTCCATGCTGAGTCATCCTGCATTGCTTCTGGGCCCCATATCAATGGTTTTCTGAGACCTGGGAATTGAGTCCACAAGGAGACACAGCCTTGCCTAGGATTAGGGTTCTGTCCAGGAGAATTGCCAGGGCAGGAGCGAAACCAGTCCCATGGACTCCCTGGAGGGCTGAAGTGAGGGCACCTGCTCAGGTGTAAGGTCACGGTTAGAGGGAGGGAGGGCTGTAGGGTTAGGATTATGTTTGCGGCTAGGGAGAGAGATCACTGGCCGATACAGCTTTTAATCAGCCAGCAGTGCAGTAATCTCCCAGAAGTCCTGAGTTGAGAATGCAGGGTATTTGCTGGGCAGGCTTAGTATTTGAGTTCCAGGACCTGACTCCACGGTGGCTACAGGGGGGCCTCAGGACACCCGTAGTGTGCTGTTTCCAGGCTTGGTGAAGTCGAGGTGATGTTCCACGTTCCTGGCCGAAAAGTCTGTACAGCTTCTGGCCCCAGGTCCACGGTGTTCTCGGACATAGGACTCGGCTCCTCATGGGGTCAGAGCCTTGACTACGGTTAGGGCGGCATCCGTTGAAATGGCCACGGCTGAAATGGCCGCAGTCCCGCGATCTCCTGGGAGGGCAGAAGTGAGGACCCATGCGTGAGAACGCCCCAGGTGTAGGGTTCCAGTGAACCTCAGAGGTAGGTTTAGGGTTAGGGTGTGTTGAAGGCCGTGGTTAGGGTTCGGGCCCGAGCCCAGGAGGCTCCAGGATCCTATCTGCTGGCAGTGCCATGTACTACCTGGAGGGCTGAGTTGAGGGTGCTTGTTACGGGGCTGGCCAGTCTTAGTATTTGGGTTCCAGGGCTGCCTCCTCGGTGGTCCCAGCAACAATGGGGCCTCCAGACACCCATCGTGCCGCTGTCTCTGGGCTAGGTGAACGTTGTGCTGATGTTCCACGTTTCATGCCAAGGAAGTCTGTACCACTTCTGGGCCCCAGGTCCGCGGTTTCTTGCACCAAGGACTCGGCTCCGCATGGGGCCAGAACCTGGGGTGCCTGGGTGGTTCGGTCAGTTAAGCATCTGACTTCGGCTCAGGTCATGATCTCGCAGTCTGTGGGTTCGAGCCCCACATTGGGCTCTGTGCTGACAACTCGGAGCCTGGAGCTGCTTCGGATTCTGTGTCTCCCTCTCTCTCTGCCCCTCTCCAGCTCATTCTCTGTCTCAAAAATAAATAAATAAACGTTAAGAAAAAGAATCTTGGCTAAGGTTAGGCCGGCGTCCTGGGGAGTGGCCAGAGCCGAAGTAGCACCAGCCCCGTGATCTCTTGGGAGTACTGAAGAGAGTTGCTCAAATGCAACGCCAAATCAAGTGTAGGGTTAGGGTGTGGTGGAGGGCTAGAGCTAGGGTTAGGGCCTGAGCCCGGGACGCTCCAGGACCCGATCCACCAAGAGTGCCGTGGTCCACTGGAGGGCTGAGTTGAGGACGCCCGGGATGGTGCCGGCCATGCTTAGCGTTTGGGTTCTAGGGCCCGCCTCTTTGGTGGGCTCGGGTATGGTGGGTCGTCAGGTCACCCTCATGCTTCTGTTTCCAGGCGTGGCGACTGTCATTGTTTTGTTCCACGTGCCATGCCGAGGAAGTCTGCACCACTTTGGGGCCCCATGTCTGCGGGCTCTCAGACCAGGAATGTGGCTCCCCATGGGGCCAGAGCCTTGGCTAGGGTTAGGGATGCGGCTAGAGGAGTCTCAGGGGCCCAAGCAGTACCAATCCCACGATATCCCGGGAGGGCTGACGTGAGGGCCCATGTGCGGTGTCGGCTCAGGTGCAGGGTTCAGCTGAGCCTGAGGGGTAAGGTTAGGGTGTGGCAGATGACTACAGCTGGTGTTAGGGCCCCAGCCCGGGATGATCCAGGGCTCGAACCGCCGGCAGTGCTGTGCACCACCCGGAGGGCTGAGTGGAGGGTGCGTGGCAGGGTGCCGGCCAGGCCAATTGTTTCTGTTCCAGGGCTCTTCCCCTCAGTGGGCTCAGCTACAGTGGGGCCTCTGGAAACCCATCGTTCTGCCGTTTCCGGGCTCGGTGAACATCGTGGTGATGTTCCATACTCCATGCCTAGGACGCCTGCACCGCGTCTGGGCGCCGGGTCTGCGGCATTCTCAGAAAAAGGACACAGCTAGCCGTGGGGCCAGAGCCCTGGCTATGGTTAGGGTGGTGTCAGGGGGAGCGGCCAGGGCCAAAGCCATACCAGTCCTGCATTTTCCTGGGAGCGAGGAAATGAGGGTCCAGGCACGCGGCTGGCTCAGGTGTAGGGTTCTGGAGAGCCTCTACGGAAGGGCTAGGGGGAGGGTGTGGTGGAGGACTAGGGTTAGGGATGAGGCCCGAGCCCAGGATGACCCAGAATAGCCAGCAGTGCGATGCTCCACCCAGAGGGCTGAGTAGAGGGTGCATGGCAGGTTGTGGGATAGGCCATTTGGCTGTGTTACAGGACCCTTCCCCTAGTGTGCCCAGCTAGAGTGGGGCCTCAGAAAATCGATTGCTCCACCGATTTCCGGGGTAAGAATGTGGTGGATTTGTGCCACGTCCCATGCCTACAATACCTGCACAACTTCTGGGCCCCTGTTATGCGGCGTTCTCGAGCTAGGATTCGGGGAAACTGTGGTAGTCGGGCTACGGTGAGGATATGGCCGAATGCTAGGGCTAGGGTTAGGGCCCAAGCAGGGACGCTCCAGGAACTAATGCGCCGAAAGTGCCAACCTCCACCAGTAGGGGTGAGTTGAGGGCACGTGGCGTGGTGCCGGCCAGCCTTAGCGTTGGGCTCCCAGGGCCTGCCACGTCGGGGGATCCGGCATCCGGGGTGCCTCCAGACGGCCATGCTGCCGAGGCTGCCGCATCCGGCGAACGTCGTGGCCGTGGTCCCCTCTCCATGCCGAGGAATCTGGCACCGCTTCAGAGCCTCAGGCCCGGCCGGTTTTCGCCATGAGGACCCGGCCCCCCAGGGGGCCCGAGGCGTGGCTAGGGTTAGGGCGGCGTCCGGGGGAGCGGCCAGGGCGGAAGGTTATGGCCCGAGTCCGGGACACGCTAGGATCAATGAGTAGATTGCTTTGGGTAGTAGTGACATTTAAACAATATTTATTTTTCCAATACATGAGCATGGAATGTTTACTCTGTGTGTGTGTGTGTCTTCATTTTCCTTCTTAGGTTTTCTATAGTTTTCATCACACAGATATCTTATATCTTTGGTTAGGGTTATTACTAGATTTTTATTGTTACTTGCGTGATTGTGAATGGGATCATTTTCTTTATTTCCCTTTATGGTGCTTCATTGTTGGTGTATAAAATTGGAACCGACTTCTTTATGTTGGTTTTTCCCTTGCAAATTTTCTGAATTCCTGGATCAGTGCTAGTAGGCTTCTGGTGGAGTCTGTCGGGTTTTCTGTGTAGAGTATCATGTCGTCTGCGAAAAAAGAAAGTTTGACTTCTTCTTTGCCAATTCTGATGCCTTTTATATCCTATTGTTGTCTGATGCGAGGACTTCCAGCACTGTGTTAAGCAGCAGTGGTGAGAGGGGACATCCCTGTCGTGTTCCTGATCTCAGGGGGAAAGCTCTCAGTTTTTCCCCCTTGAGGATGATGTTAGCTGAGGGCTTCTCATAGATGGCGTTTATGATGTTTACGTAAGTTCCTTCTATCCCGACTTTCTCTAGGGTCTTTATTAAGAAGGGATGCTGTATTTTGTCAAATGCTTTTTCTGCATCTCTCCACAGTTTCGTGTGGTGTTTATCTTTTCTTGTGTTGATGTGATGTATCACATTGATTTGCGAATACTGAACTAGCCCTGTAACCCAGGAATGGATCCCATTTGGTCATATGGGATAATTCTTTTTATGTGCTGTAGAATCTGCTTTACAAGTCTCTGGTGGAGAATTTTTGCATCTGTATTCATCAAGAATATTGGCCTGTAGTTCTACTTTTTGCTGGACCCCTGTCTGGCTCGGGAATGAAAGTGATGCTGGCTTCATAGAAGGAGTCCAGAAGTTTTCCTCGATTTCTATTTTTTGGAATAGCTTGAGAAGAATGGGGATTAAGTGTGTGTTAAATGTCTGGTAGAATTCCGCAGGGAAGCCATCTGGCGCAGGGCTCCTATCTGTTGGGAGATTTTCGATAACTGATTCATTTTTTTCACTAGTTGTGGGTCTGCTCAGCTTTTCTATCTCTTCCCGTGTGAATTTTGGTAGTGAGTGTGTGTTTAGGAATTTGTCCATTTCTTCTAAGTTGCCCAATTTGTTGGCGTGTAATTTTTCACAGTATTCCCTGATAATTGCTTGTATTTCTGAGGGGTTGGTTGTAATTAGTCCTTTTTCATTCATGATTTTGTCTATTTGTGTGCTCTCTCTTTTCTTTTTGTGTAGCCTGGCTAGAGTTTTGTCAATTTTGTTTATTTTTTTCAAGAAATCAACTCTTGGTTTCATTGATCTCTTCAACTGTTTCTTCGGTTTCTATATTTATTCCCGCCCTGATTTTTATGATATCTCTCCTCCTACTGGGTTTTGGATGCTCTTGTTGCTCTCGCTCTACTTCCTTTAGGTGAGCTGTTAGATTTTGCACTTGCGCCTTTCCTAATTTCTTGAAATAGGCCTGGAGTTCAATGTTCTTTCCTCTTTGGACTGCCTTTGCCGCATCTCATAGAGTTTGGATTGTTGTATTTTCATTTTCATTTGTTGCCATATATTTTTTTATTTTCTTCTCTAATTGCCTGATTGGCCTTTTCGTTCTTTAGTAGGGTGTTCTTTAACCTCCATGTTTTTGGAGGTTTTCCAGACTTCTTCCTGTGATTGATTTCGAGTTTCATAGCATTGTGATCTGAAAGTGTGCATGGTAGGATCTCAATTCTTTTCTATTTATTGAGGGCTGCTTTATGTCCCAGTATGTGATCTATCTTGGAGATTGTGCCATGCGCACTTGAGATGTAAGTGAATTCCATGGCCTTAGGATGTAGAGTTCCAAATATATCTGTCAAATCCATCTGGCCAATGTGTCATTCAAGTCCATTTTTTCTTTCGTGATTTTCTGTCTAGCTGATCTATCCATTGCTGTAGGTGGAGTATTAAAGTCCCCTGTTTAAAGCACATTCTTATCCATAAGATTGTTTCTGTTTGTGATTGTTTTATGTATTTAGGTGCTTTTGTATTCGGTGTATCGACATATATAATTGTTAGCTCTTACTGATGGATAGACCCTGTAATTATTATATAATGTCCTTCTTCATCCCTTGTTACTGCCTTTACTTTAAAGTCCGGTCTGTCTGATATAAGTGTAGTTACTCCAGCTTTCTTTTGACTTCCAGTAGCATGATAGATATTTCTCCATCCCCTTACTTCCAATCTGGGGTGTCCTCCAGTCTAAACTGCGTTTCTGGTAGACAGCAAATAGATGGATTTTGTTTTTTTTTTATCCTTTCTGATACCCTCTGTCTTTTGATTGGGGCATTTAGTCCATTTACATTCAGTGTTATTGTTGAAATATATGGGTTTAGAGTCATTGTGTCCTTTATTTATTTTTAAAAAAATTTTTTTTAATGTTTTATTTATTTCTAGGAGAGAGATAGAGACAGCATGAGCAGGGAAGGGTCAGAGAGAGAGGGAATCACAGACTCTGAAACAGGCTCCAGGCTCTGAGCTGGCAGTCAGCACAGAGCCCGATGCGGGGCTCGAACCCACGAACCGCGAGATCATGACCCAAGCGAAAGTCGGACGCTTAACCGACTAAGCCACCCAGGCGCCCCAAGAGTCATTGTGTCCTTTATAGGATTCGTGCTTGTTGTGGTGTCTCTGGTGTCTTGCGCTCCTTGCAACATTTCCCTCAGAGAGTCCCCCTCAGGATTCCTTATAGGGCTGGTTTTGTCGTGATGAATTCTTTCAATTTTTGTTTATTTGGAAAGACTTTTAGCTCTCCTTCTATTCTGAATGACAGGCTTGCTGGATAGAGGATTCTTGGCTGCATATTTTTT
>NW_024083245.1:0-5919 GCF_003009895.1 Hyaena hyaena | reverse complement strand
CCCTCTCTCTTCCTCTTCTGAATTCCTATGATATGGGCAGTATTCCGTTAGTATCACGGAGCTCTCGAACTCTTTTTTTCTTGTTCCTGGATCAGTTTATGTCTCTTTTTCTCAGCTTTCTTTCTCCTTTCTGCCTCCTCAATCCGTGCATTTTATTATGCATCTCATTTATAGCATCTTTTAATTTATCACGACTATTTTTAAGCTCCATAGTCTTAAGTTTAAGCAATAGTTTCTCTGATGTCTTCCATGCCTTTTTCAAGCCCAGCGATTAATTTTATGACTATTATTCTAAATTCTTGTTTAGTTATGTTGCTTATATCTGTTTCGAGCAGTTCTTTAGCTGTCAGTTCTTCCTGGAATTTGTTTGGAGGAGAGTTCTTCCGTTTCATCATTTTGGTTAGCTTTCTATCTCTTGTTAGTTTTAAAAGTTGTGCACTCTGTACCTGCGAGTGCTACTGGACCAAAGAAGGCTCTTTGACTGTCGAGAGCCTGTCCAGGAAGTGTTCTTTGAACGATGTCTCTTGGTCTTTATTGTTGAGACCTTGGTTATTTCATTTCTGTACTTGTAGTGGTATTTCGGACTCTCCACCGTGTGTACTTTGGCTTGTTTCTTGAGGTATTCCTGGAAAAGAAAACAGATAAATAAACACACAGGGAACAAAGGCACACAAATGCACAGACAAATCCAACAGACACGCGAACTGAAAGGGAAAAAGAAAAAAGAAGAAAAAGGAAGGGACACAGAAACAAAAAGAGGAAGGAGGGAAGACAAATAATAAAAATAAAAATCTATAAAACAAAAGTAAAAAGAAAAAAACCCAATACACAGAGGACAGTCTAAAGCATAGAACCAGAATACCCAGCTACAAATAAAGAGCCGAGTGTATGCAGTGCTGATGCAAGAGCATATACAAAGAGAGAAATGATAGGGCAGGGAGGAAGCGAAATTGGAAATGTAATGAGCAGGTGGAGACTAAGAGGCTTAATTCAGAGAGAAAAGAGGGTAATATGGCTAGCGGCAAGGCGAAAGAAATGACGATAACGCTATTCAGAGAAACTATATAGTTTGATTACTCCAGAGAGAGAAAAAGTTAGCGGTTGAGGTGTACTATATACATCTAGAGAATAGATTAAATGGGACTGTTTAAGTAAGCCAGTGACCAGAAGTAATCAGGGCAGTGCATCCATATTGGTCTTGACCCGGGCTCTGGTAGAAAATAAATAAATAAAAAGGGGGGGCAGCTCTCAGCGGGGGTGGGTGTGGTTTGCTATAGGTAGGTTTTTGCCTCCAGTGCATCCTGCGGGGGTCCTCCCTTGGTGATTGTGGGGAGAAAAGTGGTGGTGCACCAGTCCCTTCTTGAACCAAGCATTGCACCTCACTCTTTTGGGTCTGATCTCCCTGTGCCGTGGGCATAGCCAAAAGGGGCCGTGCTCTATATCCCGAACCAGACCTCATTTGCAGGTCTTAGTCCGCGCGCCCCATTGATATCGCCCAAAATATAAACTCGCAGGCGAGTCCCACATGGCAGTTTCAAGCCTCTTGTCTCCCCCCTATGGATGGAGCCGAGCCAGAGGCACAGGTGCCGCCATGACTTCTCCAGGTCGAGCTGGTGAGTGCGGAGTTTCTTCCAGGGTCGCCTGGGAAGAGTGCATCCTGCCTAGGGTCAGTTAGACAGCAGGAATCCGGATCCCTCTGTGTCCGGAGCTGAAGATGTTCTCTTCTCCAGCGACAGGGACAGTGTCTTGAGCAGTTTCGCCCACTGTTTCTTTTTTCCCCTAGACTCACCACAGTTCCCTGCAAAGGGGGATCCCTCCCCTCCCTCTTGAGTCTCCGGTCCCGGCTCATTTTTATCTTCCCCAGTTCGCACTCACTCTATATGATTTTCTCAGCAGACTCTGTCTCTTTTTCCTCCCAAACTCCTTGATTCTGTAAGGGCTCCTATGGCTTCAGGCCTTCTCCGTTTGAGACATTGGGGTGAGGGAAACGTACGGAGCTCCCTACTTCTCCACCATCCTGCCTGCCGCTGTCTCTCTCTCTCTCTTTGTCTCTCTCGGTCTCTCTTTCTCTCGTCAGTTTTATAAGCTTCTTAGGAGCTCTGAACCTGTGAGTACTGCTATGTTAACGAAGGCCCATGGACTGTCCAGGGCCTGTCCATTCAGGAAGTGTTCTTTTAATGGTGTCCCTTGGTCTCTCTTGTTGAAATTTTGATTATTTTTTCCCTACTCGTCGTGATATTTGGGACTCTCCGCCATGTGTACTTTGCCTTGTTTCTTGGGGTAGCTTTATGAGGCTGTCTTCTTAGTGGGCTCTCTCTTTTCCTCCCAGACTCCTACGGTTCAGTGTCCTCTGTCTTCAGGACTTCTCTGTTTTAAACATGCAGGCGAGCAAAATGTACAAAGCTCCCTACTTGACCATCTTGACTCCCACTTTTAGATTTTGTATTTGCGCTTTTTCTTGTTTCTTGAGATACAAGAAATGTATTTTCTTTGCAATGTATTTCCCTCGTAGGACTGCGTTTGATGGATACCAAAGTGTTTGGGTTGTTGTGTTTTCATTTTCATTTGTTTCCTTATATTTTTAAATTTCTTCTCTAATTGCCTGGTTGACCCATTCGTTCTTTAATAAGGTGTTCTTTAACCTCCATGCTTTTGGAGGTTTTCCAGAATTTTTCCTATGGTTGATTTCCAGTGTTCTCATGCATTGTGATCTGAAAGCATGCATGGTTTGATATGAATTCTTTTATATATTTTGAAGGCTGCTTTGTGACTCAGTATGTGGTCTATCTAGGAGAATGTACCATGTGCACTCGAGAAGAATGTGAATTGCAGAGCTTCGGGATGTAGAGTTCTAAATATATCTGTCAAGTCCATCTGGTCCAATGTGTCATTGAGGTGCATTGTTTCTTTAGTGACTTTCTGTCCAGTTGATCTATCCATTGCTGTAAGTGGAATATTAAGGTCTCCTGAAATGAGCACATTCTTATCAATAAGATTGCTTATGTTTGTGATGAATTGCTTTATGTATTTGGGCGCTTCCGAATTCGGTGCACAGACATTTGTAAATGCCTGCTCTTTGTGATGAATATACCCTGTAATTATTATATAATGCCCTTCTTCATCTCTTGTTACTGCCTTAAGTATAAATCCAGTTTGTCGAATATAAGTATTGCCACTCCAGCTTTCTTTTGATTTCCAGTAGCATGATAGATATTTCTCTGTCTTTTTGCTTTCAATCTGAAGGTGTCCTCAGGTCTAAAATGAGTCTCTTGTAGACAGCAAATAGATGGATCTTGTTTTTTCTCTGTTCTGATACCCTATGTATTTTGATTGGAGCATTCAGTCCATTTACATTCAGTGTTATTTCTGAAAACTAAGGGTTTAGAGTTATTGTGTTCTCTGTAGGATTCCTGCTTGTAGTGGTGTCTCTGGTACTTTGTGTTCCTTGCAAGAATTCCCGCAGAGAGTCCCCCTTAGGATCTCTTGTGGGGCTAGTTTAGTGGAGATGAATTCCTTCCCTTTTTGTTTGTTTGGGAAAAACTTTCTGTCTCCTCTTCTGAACGAAGCCTTGCTGGATACAGGAGTCTTGGCTGCATATTTTTCCTGTTCATCACATTGAAGATTTCCTGCCATTCCTTTCTGCCTGCCGAGTTTCAGGAGATAGATCTCCTACTACGCTGATGTGTCTCCCTTTGTATGTTAGGGCCCGTTTATCCCTAGCTGCTTTCAGAATTCTATCTGTATCCTTGTATTTTGCCAGTTTCACTATAATATGTCGTGCAGAAGATCGATTCAAGTTATGTCTGAGCGGAGTTCTCTGTGCCTCTGCGAATTTAATGTCTGTTTCCTTCTTCAGATTGGGGGAAGTTCTCAGCTATAATTTGTTCAAGTACCCCTTCAGGGATTTTCTCTCCTTCTTCCTCTTCTGGAATTCCTGTGATACCGATACTGTTCTGTTTGATTGGATCACTCAGTTCTCGAATTCTCCTTTCATGCTTCTGGATCAATTTATCCCTCTTTCTCTTGCCTTCCTCTTTTCCTATAATTCTGTCTTCTAATTCACCTATTCGACTCTCTGCCTCTTCACTCCGTGCAGTGGCCAACTTCATAGTATGATGCACCTCATATATAGCATTTTTCAATTCATCATAACTATTTTTTCTGTTTTTAATTTTTTTTTTATTTCTGAGAGAGAGAGAGAGAGAGAATGAAGAGGGGAGGGTCAGAGAGAGAGGAAGACACAGAATCCGAAACAGGCTCCTGGCTCTGAGCTAGCTGTCAGCACAGAGCCCAACGTGGAGCTCGAACCAACAAACTGTGAGATCATGACATGAGCCGAAGTCGGACACCGAACCGACTGAGCCACCCAGGCGCCCCCATCATAACTATTTTTAAGGTCCACAATCTTTGTAGCAATAGCGTGTCTGGTGTCTTCTATGCCTTTTTCAAGCCCAGTGATTCATTTGATGGCTGTTCTAAATTCTTGGTCAGTTATGTTGCTTATATCTGGTTTGACCAGTTCTTTAGCTGTCACTTCTTCCTGGCATTTCAAAAATTTCTTTTCTTTGTTTATTGTTGAGACAGAGAGAGACAGAGCATGTGCAGGGGAGGGGAAAAGAGAGAGGGAGACAGAGAATCCGAAGCAAGCCCCAGGCTCTGAGCTGCCAGTACAGAATCCGATGTGAGGGTAGAACCCATGGAACGTGAGACCATGACCTAAGCCAAAGTTGAACACCCAGCCGACTTAGCCACCCACGCTCCATGGAAGTTTTTTTGAGGATAGTTCTTCCATTTTGTCATTTTGGCTAGTTTTCTGTCTCTTGCATGTTTTAAAAGCTTGTTATGAGCTCTGCATCTGCGAGTACTGCTATATTAAAGGAGGTTCCTAGACTGTCCAAGGGCTGTCCATTCAGGAAGTGTTCTTTGAATGGTGTCCCTTGGTCTCTTTTGTTGTGATTTTTTCTATTTTATTTCCCTACTCGTAGTGCTAATTGGGACTCTCTTCCATGTGTAATTTGGTTTGTTTCTTGAGGCCCGGTTTCCCTCATCAGTTCCAGGTCCTGACTTGCGAAGTCTCCTCGAATCCGGCGGGATTGGCCAGACGCAACATAACTGGAGACTGATGAAATTCAGGCAGGGTGCACCTTCCCCTTCTCGATTCCTAGTTCTGTCATCACTTCACCGTTTTCTTGAACCGGTGGGAACAACGGGCCAGCGCTGTGGGTTTCCAGGTCAGGGAACCAAATGTTAGGGAATCTGATCTGGATCACCTGGTGGAAGAACCAAGTGTCCCTCAGAGATCTTGGAAGGGAGAAGGTTTATTTTACACTGGTGCGCTCAGAGGAGATCATTCTCCAGAGGTCTGAGCTCAGAGCATCAGCAGAGGGAATCCAAACAAATAATAAGTGCATTCTCTTTACCTACAGGGCTCCAGTTCTGTTTAATTTACCCATTATGTCTTATATTTTGACTATATTGAATAGTTACGTTTTCCTCAATTAAGATGATAGTTTGGCAGCAATATAGAACATTTCTGAAGCTTTCCATTCAAATGAGACAATCATCCATGATTATTATCTTTGACATAATCTCGGGCGGTGTGAGTACATACGCCTTTCTCTGTTTCCTGAAAGATGATGACGATGTAAGACAAAAACTAAGCCTGAATTTAAACATTTTGAGTTGATAATGGTTCCATTATACTGTAGTGTTTCCTTTAATGGTATTCTACTTGAATCTTTTCCTATTTGATAAAAAACTTTAAAAAGCAGACTTCTTGAAGATAGAATTGGAGTAGCAAACAGAGACAAGCTACAATATAGTAAAGCAAATGGTAGAGACCTGAAATAATTCACTGTTTCATTCTTTCTGTGGAAAGAGAACTCCTACTATTTTTGGCAGATCACCTAATGGCTGAAT